>NW_026855296.1:0-21448 GCF_026571515.1 Ruditapes philippinarum
TGGCAACCAAAAGAAAAAACTTTAAATATCTTCTTTTAAAAAACCATAAGAGCTAGAGCTTAGATATTTGGCATGAAACATCTTCTAGTGAGTGTCTACCAAGTTTGTTCAAATAAAAGCCCTGGGGTCAAAATTGGCCCGCCCCGGGGGGTCATTGATTTTCCCTATATGCATATAGTAAAAACTTAGAAAATCTTCTTTTAAAGAAATCAAAGAGCTATGGCTAAGATATTGAGCATCAAACATGTTCTAATAGGTGTCTACCAAGTTTGTTCAAATAAAAGCCCTGGGGTCAAAATTGGCCCCGCCCTGGGGGGTCATTGATTTTCCCTATATGCATATAGTAAAAACTTAAAAAATCTTCTTTTAAAGAACCCAAAGAGCTAGAGCTAAGATATTTAGCATGAAACATGTTCTAATAGGTGTCTACCAAGTTTGTTCAAATAAAAGCCCTGGGGTCAAAATTGGCCCCGCCCCGGGGGGTCATTGATTTTCCCTATATGCATATAGTTAAAACTTAAAAAATCTTCTTTTAAATAACTCAAAGAGCTATGGCTAAGATATTGAGCATCAAACATGTTCTAATAGGTGTCTACAAAGTTTGTTCAAATAAAAGCCCTGGGGTCAAAATTGGCCCCGCCCCGGGGGGTCATTGATTTTCCCTATATGCATATAGTTAAAACTTAAAAAATCTTCTTTTAAATAACTCAAAGAGCTATGGCTAAGATATTGAGCATCAAACATGTTCTAATAGGTGTCTACCAAGTTTGTTCAAATAAAAGCCCTGGGGTCAAAATTGGCCCCGCCCCGGGGGTCATTGATTTTCCCTATATGCATATAGTAAAAACTTAAAAAATCTTATTTTAAAGAACTCAAAGAGCTATGGCTAAGATATTGAGCATCAAACATGTTCTAATAGGTGTCTACCAAGTTTGTTCAAATAAAAGTCCTGGGGTCAAAATTGGCCCCGCCCCAGGGGGTCATTGATTTTCCCTATATGCATATAGTAAAAACTTAAAAAATCTTCTTTTAAAGAACCAAAAGAGTTAGAGCTAAGGTATTTAGCATGAAACATGTTCTAATAAGTGTCTACCAAGTTTGTTCAAATAAAAGCCCTGGGGTCAAAATTGGCCCCGCCCCGGGGGGTCATTGAATTTCCCTATATGCATATAGTAAAAACTTAAAAAATCTTCTTTTAAAGAACTCATAGAGCTATGGCTAAGATATTTAGCATCAAACATGTTCTAATAGGTGTCTACCAAGTTTGTTCAAATAAAAGCCCTGGGGTCAAAATTGGCACCGCCCCGGGGGTCATTGATTTTCCTTATATGTGTATAGCAAAAATTTAAAAAATCTTTGAAAAAACCCAAATAGCTAGAGTTAAGATATTAAGCATGAAACATCTTTTAGTGAGTGTCTACAAAGTTTGTTCAAATAAAAGACCTGGGGTCAAAATTGGCCCTGCAGTGTTCGAAATTAGCAGTAGTCCGATAGCCCCTGACTACTAAATTTCTCCTCGGGCTACCAACTTTTCACAGTAACAAGCCCGACTAGGCTACTGTATTTTCACAGGCAATATAAACAACTGTTTAGAACAAGTTAATCGTGCTAGTGAAATGTTTTTTGGGCTAGTGAATATTCCAATCTGGTAGTCCAACCAGCCTAGTCGATTCAAATCCTAATTTCTTACACTGGCCCTGCCCCGGGGGTCATTGATTTTCTTTATATGTGTATAGCAAAAACTTAAAATCTTCTTTGAAAAAACCCAAATAGCGAGAGTTTAGATATTAAGCATGAAACATCTTCTAGTAAGTGTCTACAAAGTTTGTTCAAATAAAAGCCCTGGGGTCAAAACTGGCCCCGCCCCAGGGGTGTCATTGTTTTTAACTATATGTGTATAGTAAAAACTTTAAAAAAATCTTCATGAGCTAGAGCTTAGATGTTTAGCATGAAACATTTTCTTATGGGTGTCTACCAAGTTTGTGCAATAAAAGCCCCTGGATTAAATTGGCCCTGCAAAGTTGGGGGTGGGGGTTGGGGTGCCTATATACAGGTGAGCGACCTCAGGGCCATCATGGCCCTCTTGTTATATGAAGATGATTGTCTGTTGTTGGCAAACTTTGTTTTGATAGTATGATAAGTTTGCTGAGCCTTTGCAGTTTCTGCATATTTATTAAGAAATTGCCTCTGTGAAGTGGTAAAAAGATGAGGTTCTGGTAACCATTAGAACCTTTAGAAAACTTTGTGTACTTTGCAAATTGTATGGTATTAAACAATAGCTAATATACAACATGAAAAAGTGTTGTATAAAATCTTTGAATTAAAAAGGGGGCTAACCATTGTTGCATAGTGGATGTAGCTTTTAATCTCTGGCCTTTGAATTTGGTTGCAGTAAAAGTTTTATAAGTATACTAAGATTTCCTTAGTGTATATGCATGTATTTCAAAATTCAATAAAAGATGCCTTTGAAGTAAACTTGTGAACTGGGTGTTCATTTTATCGTATCAAAAGTTTTAGGCAGGTTATCCCTATATTTCAGGCATTGAGATTTGTGGCATTGTATTTGATTCTTTCACCGTTTGACAATGAACAATCTGATATGATTCATAGAGTGAAGGAGGACAGACTGCTCAATGAGATGCCAAAATACAAGTAAGTTGTCTTAATATAATACAGTCTATGTATCACAGTATGCTTATATATGAAGTATGAATCCAAAAAGAACAACCACACGCGTACATTCAGTAATTTTTTATGCAACAACCACACGCGTACATTTTTTTTTTTTTTTTTTATATATGAAGTATGTAAGTTAAAATCAGCATTAAAATCCAGAAAACAAATATTATAAACAAACACATTTTAAGTTTATGAATGTTTAATTGCAACATTAATTTGTAAATTTGCTTCTTTAATATCATTATGAAATGATGAAATCATTAAACTTTACTGATGGTAATGATAAACTGTTTCCTTGTATCAGTTAGCTATTTTTAGCTCACCTGTCACAAAGTGACAGGGTGAGCTTTTGTGATCGCTTTTCGTCCGGCATCCGTAAACTTTTACTTTAAATGACATCTCCTCATAAACCACTAAGCCAATTTCATCCAAACTTCACAGGAATGTTCCTTTGGTGGTCACCTTTGAAAATTGTTCAAAGAATTTAATTCCATCCAGAACTCTGGTTGCCATGGCAACCAAAAGAAAAAACTTTAAATATCTTCTTCTAAAAAACCAAAAGAGCTAAGGCTTAGATATTTGGCATGAAACATCTTCTAGTGAGTGTCTACTAATTTTTAGCTCACCTGAGCACGAAGTGCTCAAAGGTGAGCTTTTGTCATCACTCTGCGTCCGTTGTGCGTCCTTCAAAAAATGGCGTCAAACTATTCAAACAACATCTCCTCCTAAACTACATGGCCAATTGCAACCAAACTTTACAGAAATGATCCTTAGGTGGACCCCTTTCAAAGTTGTTCAAAAATTTAAATTCCATTAAAAACTCTGGTTGCCATGGCAACCAATAAGAAAAACTTAAAAAATCTTCTTCTAAAAAAACCGTAAGAGCTAGAGCTTAGATATTTAGCAATAAGAAAAACTTAAAAAATCTTCTTCTAAAAAACCGTAAGAGCTAGAGCTTAGATATTTGGCATGAAACATCTTCTAATGAGTGCCTACCAAGTTTGTTCAAATCAAAGCCCTAGGGTCAAAATTGGCCCCGCCCCAGGGGGTCATTGATTTTCCCTATATGCATATAGTAAAAACTTAAAAAATCTTCTTTTAAAGAACTCAAAGAGCTAGAGCTAAGATATTTAGCATGAAACATGTTCTAATGGGTGTCTACCAAGTTTTTTCAAATAAAAGCCCTGGGGTCAAAATTGGCTCCGCCCCGGGGGTCATTGATTTTCCTTATATGTGTATAGCAAAAACTTAAAAAATCTTCTTTAAAAAAACCCAAATAGCTGGAGTTTAGCTATTAAGCATGAAACATCTTCTAGTGAGTGTCTACAAAGTTTGTTCAAATCAAAGCCCTAGGGTCAAAATTGGCCCCGCCCCGGGGGTCATTGATTTTCCTTATATGACTGTGTATAGCAAAAACTTAAAAATCTTCTTTGAAAAAACCCAGATAGCTAGTGTTTAGATATAAAGCATAATCATCTTCTAGTGAGTGTCTACCAAGTTTGTTCAAATAAAAGCCCTAGGGTCAAAATTGGCCCCGCCCCAAGGTGTCTTTGATTTTCCCTATATGCATATAGTTAAAACTTAAAAAATCTTCTTTTAAAGAACCCAAAGAGCTAGAGCTAAGATATTTAGCATGAAACATCTTCTAATGAGTGTCTACAAAGTTTGTTCAAATAAAAGCCCTAGGGTCAAAATTGGCCCCGCCCCCTGGGGTCATTGATTTTCCCTATGTGCATATAGTAAAAACTTAAAAAATCTTCTTTTAAAGAACTCAAAGAGCTATGGCTAAGATATTTAGCATGAAACATGTTCTCATGGGTGTCTACCAAGTTTGTTCAAATAAAAGCCCTGGGGTCAAAATTGGCCCCGCCCCGGGGGTCATTCATTAGCTTGACTTTTTTTTTTAGATATATACATATTATATATATACCCATATATATTTGATATTTATATATATATATATATATATATATATATGATATATATATGTATATATGTATGCATGTATATATATATATATATATATATACATACATATATATATATATACATGCATACATATACAACCAAGTTTGTTCAAATAAAAGCCCTGGGGTTTAAACTGGCCCCGCTCCAGGGGCCAATATACAGGTGAGCGACTGGGCCATGATGGCCCTCTTGTTTTCAAATAAAAGCCCTGGAGTCAAAATTGGCCCACCCCAGGGGGTCATTGATTTTCACTATATGCATATAGTAAAAACTTAAAAAAATCTTCTTTTAAAGAACCCAAAGAGCTAGAGCTAAGATATTTAGCATGAAACATGTTCTAAAGGATGTCTACCAAGTTTGTTCAAATAAGAGTCCTGGGGTCAAAATTGGCCCCGCCCGGGGGGTCATTGATTTTCCTTATATGTGTATAGCAAAAACTTTTTTGAAAAAAAACCAAATAGCTAGAGTTTAGATACTAAGCATGAAACATCTTCTAGTGAGTGTCTACCAAATTTGTTAAAATAAAAGCCCTGGGGTTTAATTTGGTCCCGCTCCGGGGGCCTATATACAGGTGAGCGACTTCAGGGCCATCATGGCCCCCTTGTTTATTTTTAGCTTTAAACTCTTTTTTTAACTTAAGTTATTGTTGTCTTAAATATAGTTTGATGTTTTGATGATCATTTTGCAAGATGTAAACATTTCAGACGTAATCTTGGAAACTTTCAAGATATTTCTGTAGGATCAACCAGTTACCAACTTTAGATTATAGCTTCGTTCACAATCGTCCTGGGGTGTCCATGGCTGAGTGGCTAAGGTCATTGACTTCAAACCACTTCCCCTTACCGCTGTAGGTTCGAATCCCGACAGGGACTTTGGATTCTTTCATGTGAGGAAGCTATCCAGCTAACTTATGGAACGTCAGTGGTTCTACTCAAGTGCCTGTTTGTGTCTGAAATAATGCACGGAAGGGCACCTAAGGTCTTCCTCCACCAGTAAAGCTGGAACGTTGCCATCATGACCTATACTGTGTTGGTGTGACGTAAAACCCAATCAAACAAACAAACAAACAAACAATTGCTTCTATTTTTTTTCCAGCTATTATTGTTTAAAGATGAACACTTCTTTAACAGTATTTTTACATGTTTTATAGAGTGCCTTCACTGATCAGAAATGACATGTTATTTTGCATAAGTACTTCATTTATTTTATTGTTACACACATGTTTCAGAGAGCTATTAAAGCAGTTCACTACACATGAAGTGATTCAGTGGAAGCCATTTTGTCAACAGTATGAGTCCGAGTTGAAGCTTGGCTCAGCAGGAAATCCACCCACTCATGTATTCAACACAAAGCTAGAGGGAGGAGCTAAAAGATGGGTGGATCTTAAAAATAGAGTTGTTGAACATGTAAGTGAAACAAACATGTTTGTAATGGCTATTTGGCAAGAATTTCTATTATTGATTTCACTTGTTTTGAATTTTTCGCTTTCTAGATTATTATTCCTTCTATATAGAAATTCAGTATTCTGTTAGTGTTTAAAGCATTTTGAGGGTTGACCACACAACTGTATTAACTTAAGGACAGTTACAACAGTTTTGCAGTCAACCCTTGATTTATGAGTTAATAAGACATTATTCTATAGTTGCTGTCACTTAATAAAAATTTCATAGTGAAGAGAATTGTAAATTGTGATTGAGGGTAAAAATAAACCTTGGGAAACAGCAATCTTATATGTTGTAAAATCTCAAGATCCAACCTTGATAAAAACATTATTTATACATGTACAATGCATTATTCCATTACAGAATATAAGGGTAATGGCAAAATACTACACAAGAATACGTATGAAGAGAATGGGAGAGCTGTTAGACCTTACTGAAGCTGTAAGTTTAATGTTTGCATTGATCATTTATTTTAGTTTACTGATCATGATATAATTCGAAAAATAGACAATCAATTTTGAGTGCATTGTTGTAGAATAATGCATGATTTCAGTTCAATTGCTCAATTCAAATGTGCAGGAATATATTCCTGAGGACCTGTAGACATGAGTGCTTAATTACAAAGTGTTTGAACAATAATAGGTGCATAATTATACTATATGTTTAAAAATTAACATTTGTCTCCATCCTAACATGCTAGTCATATAGGGAATTCATAAAAAAACATGTTGAGTAGAGAAGCAATTTTCCTGACATCATTATTAAGTTTATTTATGTCACATTTGATTTAAACCTTTATGATGTGTAAGCATTCTTTTTTGTGCTGTGCATATATTTTATAATAATGCACTTGACTGCCCTGTCTGTCCAACAGGGGAAATAATAATGTAAAGTGTGTTAGAATTATAAACTTGCTACACTTACAAGTTAATGAAGTATATATAGGTTAATTTGCTTATTGAAGAACTATCTTGATCTATTGAAATTGCGATAGAATGTTAAATTTACAGAATAATTTATTTATATAAAAGGTTTAAACATGTATATTAACTTAATTAAGGATATGTTTCTATAGTTGGCTGGAAACTTATTTCATCGGCTGATATTTTAGATTCATCTTTTTACTTTTGAATTTTCTAGGAGATAGAAGAGTTTTTGTCAAACCTCGTTGTGAACAAGACGATACAGGCAAAGATTGACAGACTGGAGGGAATTGTTAATTTCACACAGCAGAAAGACCCCAATGATATTCTCAATGACTGGTCATTTAATATAAACACTTTAATGTCACTAGTTAATAAGACCAATCATCTCATTACAAAGGAAGAAATGGTTCACAAATTAGCCTAGTTCATAAACTGGCAAAATATCACAAGTTTCTCTCTACAAGATGATTTTATTTAACATACCACAAGTGACAAGCTACAGTTATTGAGTATAGAAGACTTTAATGTTTATTTTTGTCCGATGAAAATGTCGGCAGTTAAATTTCTATGACAAATGTGGATTTTTGACTAAATTGTTCACATTTCAAGCTTCTTTATATAGCCACAATCTTTGAATACAAAGGCTTATTGTGCATAAGCTGACACCAGTCTTCTTCTAATCTTAAAAGTTTAAAATGATTCAAGAGGTACAAAGTTATTCTTTTTTTATGCACTTTTCATTTAAACTAAGTAACAGAGACAAATATTACTAAAACTCTCTTTAGATATGATTGATCGTAAGAATTGTTCCGTTTCTGATAGTTTTATGATATGTTGTCAGTTATAGGTATACACCCTTTAATTTAGTTAGTTGGGTAATTCAAACTTGTGAAGAGTTGTCCTTAATATATTTTTTACAGTTAAAGAAGTGAAAATAAATCATATTTTTCTCTTTGCTTAAAAAAAATGTTTTTTTCTCTATTGAATCTATAACATGTGAAACAATATTCGTGTTCAGCTTGAACCCATGTGAAAAAAAGTACTACATTATTGTGCTATTTTATTTTCATAACTAGATTTGATACTTTAAAGAATTTTGAATAAATTCTGAAACAAAACCTATGTATTTATATGTTGAATTATAAACGACTGTGACTAAGTGATAAAAATATGCTATTCATGGATGATGAAAGAATTTCTCATGGCATTAATGCTTCACATAATTATTTAAGTCAATAAACATTTTGATACAAATTTTAAGTCTTTGTTTAATTTGATTATGAATTAAGTGATTGATTTATATAAAGATTATCTGGGCCCCGAGTTCAGGTTTACTAAAGTATTTGTAATGTCAGCCTATATGTTTTCTGAGACCAGGCTTATTGTGAAATAAGTACATGTACAACTTAAACGAGTGAAAAATTACATGCTAGTACCCTAGCATATCTTTCAATGTGTTATCTATGCACATGAACTAGTTTAGTTGGACCAGCATACTCCCTCTACATATGATATGTGAAAGATCTAATAACTTTTTGCTGAATTATTTGAAGAATATTGGGACTATTTTACTCATTTGAAACTTTATACATCTTTTTCATTAGTGGTCACTGTTCAATGTCTATAGCCTATAAGACTGGCATGGATTTTGAATTAATTACAGCCCTTTTAGAACTTAAAAAAATACTTGTTAAAGTTTTGCAAGCAGCAGCAATCTTTATATAATTACTAAAGGTACTCTTAGTATCATAATTGGAAGTTAAGTCACTTTTTAATAACTGGAAGTTAAGTCACTTTTTAATGCCTGTAGTTTATCAGGCTAAAATTGAATCATGCATAATCACGTTTCATCTATAAATAACAAAGTATAATTAGTCCCCTACCGGTTTACCGGAGGGGACTTTAGGTTTACCCTCCGTCCGTCTGTCTGTCCGTCAGTCCGTCCGTCCACAAAACTGGATCCCGCGATAACTTGAAAAGTACTGAAAATATTTTTATGAAACTTGATATATGGATAGATGGCAGTATGGAGATTATGCACGTCTTTTTCTTTTCTTCACATGTTTAAAAATTCTGGTTGCTATGGCAACAAATAGGCTGAAAATATAGCAAATTTTACACATAAATTGGATCTATTGATAACGCAAAAAGTACTGGAAATATTTTTATGAAACTTGAAATATGGGTAGATGGGAATCTGGAGATTATGCACGTCTTTTTCTTTTCTTCATATGTTGAAAATTTTGGTTGCTATGGCAACAAATAGACTGAAAATATGGCAAATTTTACACATAAACTGGATCCAGTGTTAACGCAAAAAGTAATAGAAATCTTTTTTTATGAAACTTGTTGTATGGGTAGATGGGAGTCTGGAGATTATGCACGTCTTTTTCTTCTCTTCCTATGTTGAAAATCTGGTTGCTATGGCAACACATAGACTGAAAATATGGCAAATTTTACACATAAACTGAATCCAGTGATAACTCAAAAAGTACTGGAAATATTTTTATGAAACTTGACATATGGGTAGATGGCAGTCTGGAGATTATGCATGTCTTATCTTTTCTTCCTATTTTGAAAAAATATTGGTTGCCTTGGCAACAAATAGGCTTAAACATGGCAAATATAACAATATTAGTGATTAGTCAAAAAGAGCTGAAAATTTTTTATGAAATTGCATCTTTAATTCAAGAGTTATCTCCTCTTTAAGAATTTTGCTTTTAAAAATGTTATATTTTGGTAACAGGGATGTTTCAAATATTAACTTTAGAGTGTCCTTCAGTCCGTCTGTCTGTCTGTTCATAAAAACTGTTTCCTGTGATCAATTTTAAAGAACTTTTCCAACAAATACTTAAAATATAGGAAAATTGAAACATTAGTGAATGGCCAATGGCCCTTCAGAATGTTGATGGGGTTCTAACCGGTAGGGGACTTATGGATTGCTTGCAACACTATGATAATTGCTTGTTTATTAAATAACATTGCTTTTTGTGATTGAGGCGCCGTTAAATGTCGCAACGCCGCTATATGTCGCACTTGCCGCTAAATGTCGCAAAATCATTTGCCGTTAAATGTCGCAATGTTAACGCTAATTATAGCATAAAATCGGCTATTTTTCCCTATTTTGTCCATGTTATAACGGGACCAAAACCATGTGTTAACATAGTCACGCGCTCTTGTTATAGCCCGGTTTCACCTATGCGCAATACATACAGGGCCCAGTAAACAAACAAAACATGACGATTTGGCCTGTTTGCCAAAGAGTCATGCGCTCTTGTTATATTGAAATTTATTGATTCGAGGGCCTCAGTCGCATATTCAAGTAAATATGCCGGAAAAACGGCGTATAGACATCGGTGCTAATCTTGGTTGTAGCCCTTTCTAAGAAACGGACAGTTGTCAATGTAAACAAATACAGTAGAATCTATACCTGTCATTCAGTTTAACACTCCGATTAACTTACAAAACTAGATAACACAAAATTAATATGAGAAAATGTTTTTTATTTATGTTAATGTTGATAAATGCTCTTTATATTTCTTTGAGAGAATAATGCTTAGTGCCTGATATTTTTATAAACTTGTTTGCTTGAAAAAAAACCCGATTAATTCTGATGTCACTCATGAATCTGAAATAATTCTAAGAATTTCTGAGGGTCATGTTTTGTCTTGGGTAGAGGGTAGAGTAATGCCACGTGTTTTTTTTTCTTGAGATAATAAATCTCCAAAGGCAAAGCTTTGTTAAATCAATTAAAATTCAAAATTTCGTTCGGTTCCAAGAATTTTGTTGTTTGCCCCGGAAAAATGAAACGCATACGTAAAACATAGAATTGGATAAATACCGTCCAAGCACAAGAATTTAATGTAATTGTGTTTTGTATAAACTATACATCACGAATCTGTTTGAAAATTTTATGCTATAATAGCGTCAACGCACGTTTATTTCGTGTTATAAAGTCTGCAGAGTCCCTCGGAACTGTTGGAGCCCTCGCCCTACCGGGCTCGGGCACCAACCATTCCTCGGGACTCTGCAGACGTTATAACACGGAAAAACGTGCGTTAACCCTATAATGTCGCACGAATTTCCCTTACCGTTAAATGTCGCAACACTACCGTTAACTGTCGCAAGATGTAAATTCATGTTAAAATCGTGATTAAAGTAGTATTATATTACTTTTTAACATTCTCATAGTTATTTTTATTGTAATTGCCATCTTTGTTTTACTTGTTTTCTTTTATGAACCTAAATATCGAGGTTTTGAGCTGCTATATAATGTAATCTTTAGGCTAGAAAGGATAATTGATACTAAATTCTCAATAGATAAGTATTTTTCTTTTGTTTCCCATTTTCATTTGTAACCCTGATTGACAACAGATAAAAGTTATTATGGTTTTGTCGCTCTCAGAATTTGGTTAAAGTAATTTCATTTATTTTCTCAGACCTTACCGAATTTACTTTAAATGTGGTTTATTTGTTTACTATAATCATATGATGCAATACCAAAGGGCAGTTAATCCTAGTTTGCAAAGTTATTCCCCTTATTTCTCTAAGATGTTTTCGCTCTGATTAACCTTTCGGTTACGGCTAATTTCAAACATATTCACTTTAAACTTAAATACTTATTTCAAATAAAAGTACTAATGCATTTCTAAAGGACAGATGATCCTGACAGGTATTTTTGCTAAATTATCTCCCTTCTTATATTTTCCCCCAAATACATATTAAATATTCACTTTAAACGTGAAGGCAAAAATTTTTATTTTATCAGAAACGGCAAATACGTGAAAAAAATAGTATGAAATGCACGGTCAATACGAAAATCGAAAACAAAAATTATCATGTAGTACTTCTTGATCATTTAGTATTCGATCCGCAGTCGGGCGTTAGATATGACATAATTTTACGATTAACACATATAATATGCACCGGAATTTTTGTTAGCAGCCAGCCCGCATAGTTCAATCGGTTAGAGCGCGAGACTTGTAATCTCGACCTTGTGGGGTCGATTCCCGGACTGGCCAACTAAAATTACTAATCAGTCTTTCCGATAACACTTTTAATCGAGGTCCCATGTATGGGTGCTTAAACAACTTGGCACGTTAAAGAACCAGGGGAAGCTTCTGGAATTGGGGCATCTTTCTGTACCTGTAATTACGCTATCTCCAAAATCTAAAATGACTAATACACTTCTGGAGGACTCGCCCATATGGGCAACCGGTGGCGAGTATAAATAAACGCAAATACACACACAGTAAGCAGATGACAAAGTTAGAATGAGTTCACAAGATTTAGTACATTTTACGATTTGTCAAACACTATTTACGCCTTGACATTGTGGCAAGTGATATTTTACTCGCCAAGTCGCTTTAACATATGAAAGATTCTCAGTAAATACCATATAATAAGAATACAAATAATTGGTTAAGCTCATATTGGCCTTGCTATTTAGCTGAAGACAGCTAGCCGTATTGGCCAGAGAATTTAGGCTTTTTATATCATTGCTTTGCTGTAATGAAAATCTTTATCTGTAAGCTTCATTTTTAATATTTCATCCTTATATAATAAATTCACTCGCTTTCAAACAGACAAAATTCGTATTGAGTAGGCAGATTTAATTAACAATAAAACTTTAGTTCAATCGATATTTAACGGTACTGTTGCGACATTTAACGGTAAGGGAAACTCGTGCGACATTTAATGTTAACATTGCGACATTTAACGGCAAATGATTTTGCGATATTTAGCGACATTCAGCGGCAATGGTGCGACATTTAGCGGCAAGTGCGACATTTAGCGGCGTTGCGACATTTAACGGCGCCACATTGACTGCATCAGTTCTTTGAATTTTAGTGTGTTCGGTCGATTGAAATATTTACTTGGAATTAGGCTTCTCCTACTAAAACAGAAGAAAGGGCATTTTAACATATAGTGGAATTCATCGGCAATACCATTTTGATTACATAAAGTGCATTTCCTTTGACCATGTTCTACAAAAGACTTGCGCCATCTGCCAGTTTGAAAAAGTGTCACAGTTAAATCGTATACATAGACATGCACAGTAAGTTAACTGGAGTACAGGCATCAGTTACCCGTACTCCAAATCATTCTCGTTGAGAAATAAAGTTGATTTCTATAGTGGCTGATTTGGAACGTTTTTGTGCGCCGTCTTGTAGCTAGCGAAGCACGCCAAACGTCGCGTTGTCGTGTGGCGTGTTGTCGCGATGTCGCTCAAATCAAAGGATTGGCTTATAAGCCAAGCGACAAGACGTCAGTGCGACGAAAAGGCGATAACGATATACATGTAGGTTGTGTTGTCGCTATCGACAACGCATCGCGCAAAGTGTTCCAAATTAGCCGCCATACATTATAAGCCAGTGTTAGCGATTTTCCCTAACATTACTGAGTACCTGGGACTCAGTGCTAATAGATCTGTTACGTCCCAATTCAAATGGAACGAGTCCTCAATTACAAAAATGTCAATGTTTGCATAACTTCATAATACAATCAAATTTGAGACTGTTGATGTTCGCGGATACCATTGATAGGTTGGCCCAAAACGAGGCCGACCACTTGCTCCTAGTCTACGTTTGGGATATAAATCTGCATTGCTAATGAGAAAGGAACAAATGAAAATGAGGTGAAAGTCAAGTTCTTATAATACAATTTATTTAAAGTGAATAGAAAATCATTTTCAAGCAGAGCAAAAAAACTTAAGAGAGAATTGACCAATTATCGGGGAAAAAGTGTTTCGTCCCAGGGACTCAACAGCCCTTTTTTTCTTTCCTCCCTGGCAATTTTAGCGAGTAAATTGATATGTTTACTCAGTAAACGCGAACACCGCTATATCATTCTCGTAAATGAAATACATGGAAAATACATAAAATAATGATTATTAATAAATAAAAAAAAAGATAAAAAAAACAAACAAATAAATTAAAAAGTAAAACAAAAATAGAATAATTTAATTCAAAGGCCTAATAAAAGTTTCACCCGTTGTGGGATTTGAGGTTACGACCTTCCGCATGCGAAACAAGGACCTTAAGCATAACTCTAACAGGCCATATATTATCTTTCAAATGTTTTCCCTGTTGGTGCGTTTTCGTATATGGCTTTATCCTGCCACCCCTGTGTACTTATAAATCTGGATTATATTTGAATCGATACCGTTATACCGGATTCCGATGATTGCAGATAAAAGGTCATTGAATATTAAAATGTCTCGGGCCAATATTGCCCAACAATATTTCAATAATGAAAAGGTCAGAGTTGAGAAGCACGGCGGAATATGCCGAATTTTACCGCTTCACAGATTACAGACCACGTGATCATTTGAGCTAACAGGTCATTTTTGGTGGGAAACTCGCGCCGAGAAGACGTTCTTTGTGAATAGAGTAAGTGTGATGAAATTTTACAACTTTTGTATTTGATCGTTTATATTGTTCTTGATGTATGCTATTTTTTATGTGTTCGCGCTTTATAAAATATCTTTCAATATGTATGTTATCCCTGTAGTTAGTTATGAGTTGAGTTGAAGTTATTGTTGATGGTTCTTATAAAATGTGATTTGGCCAGACTACGTGATGCGCCCGCGGTTTTGTTGATATACTCGCGATTTATAAAATATCTTTATGTAAGTTATCCCTGTACCCCCTATAGTAAGTAATGTGTAGAGTTGAAGTTATTGTTGATGGTTGTTATTATAAAATGTGATTTGGCCAGACTACGTGATGCTCCCGCGGTTTTGTTGATATACTCGCGATTTATCAAAAAAAAATCTTTATGTGAGTTATCCCTGTACCCCCTTTAGTAAGTGATGTGTTGAGTTGAAGTTATTGTTGATGGTTGTTGTAAATAAAATGTGATTTGGCCAGACTACATAATGCGCCCGCGGTTTTGTTGATTTACACGCGATTTATAAAAAAATCTTTATGTAAGTTATCCCTGTACCCCTGTAGTAAGTGATGTATTGAGTTAAAGTTATTGTTGATGGTTGTTGTTGTAAAATGTGATTTGGCCAGACTACGTGATGCGCCCGCGGTTTTGTTGATATACTCGCGATTTATAAAAAAAATCTTTATGTAAGTTATCACTGTACCCCCTTTAGTAAGTGATGTGTTGAGTTGAAGTTATTGTTGATGGTTTTTATAAAATGTGATTTGGCCAGACTACGTGATGTGTCGGCGGTTTTGTTGATATACTCGCGATTTATAAGAAAAATCTTTGTGAGTTATCCCTGTACCCCCTTTAGTAAGTGATGTGTTGAGTTAAAGTTATTGTTGATGGTTGTTGTAATTAAATGTGATTTGGCCAGACTAAATGATGCGCCCGCAGTTTTGTTGATTTACTCGCGATTTATAAAAAAATCTTTATGTAAGTTATCCCTGTACCCCCTTGTAGTAAGTGATGTATTGAGTTAAAGTTATTGTTGATGGTTGTTGTTGTAAAATGTGATTTGGCCAGACTACGTGATGCGCCCGCGGTTTTGTTAATATACTCGCGATTTATAAAAAAAAATCTTTATGTAAGTTATGCATGTACCCCCTGTAGTAAGTGATGTGTTGAGTTGAAGTTATTGTTGATGGTTGTTGTAATAAAATGTGATTTGGCCAGACTACGTGACGCGCCCGCGGTTTTGTTGATATACTCGCAATTTATAAAAAAAAAATCTTTATGTAAGTTATCCCTGTACCCCCTGTAGTAAGTGATGTATTGAGTTTAAGTTATTGTTGATGGTTGTTGTTAAAAATGTGATTTGGCGAGACTGCGTGATGTGCCCGCGGCTTTGTTGATATACTCGCGTTGTATAAAAAATCTTTATGTAAGTTATCCCTGTACCCCCTGTTGTTGGTTATGTGTTGAGTTGAAGTTATTGTTGATGGTGGTTGTTATAAAATGTGATTCTGGCCAGACTACGTGATGTGCCCGCGGTTTTTTATATACTCGTGATTTATAAAAAAATCTTTATGTATGTTATCCCTGTAGTTAGTAACGTGTAGAGTTGAAGTTATTGTTGATGGTTGTTGTTATAAAATGTGATTTGGCCAGACTACGTGATGCGCCCGCGGTTTTGTTGATATACTCGCGATTTATAAAAAAAAAATCTTTATGTAAGTTATCCCTGTACCCCCTGTAGTAAGTGATGTGTTGAGTTGAAGTTATTGTTGATGGTTGTTGTAATAAAATGTGATTTGGCCAGACTAAGTGATGTGCCCGAGGTTTTGTTGATATACTCGTGATTTATAAAAAAAAGTCTTTATGTAAGTTATCCCTGTATCCCCTGTAGTAAGTGATGTGTTCAGTTGAAGTTATTGTTGATGGTTGTTGTAATAAAATGTGATTTGGCCAGACTACGTGATGCGCCCGCGGTTTTGTTGATTTAATTATGTTTAATTATGTAAATGATAAATTAGAAATGCCTGTATTTGTTTGCTCTAATACCTTTATTTTTGTTTTACAGATCTAATTGCCATGTTCTTTAACTGTTTTTCCCCTATTCTAATGTTTTGTGTTTTTTTTGTGTTTTTGGAAACCCCCTGGAAAGAAGATGTTGATATTCTACATTGTGGCGGAGACGTGATGATGTGGATAGCTGCATGTGTATTATTGGTTGGAAACTGGCATGATGGAGCAATTAGGTATTTAACAATATTATACTTTAAGGAGTTTTTGTATGCATAGTATCATCTATTTAAGAGATAAAAAAATTCAGCTAGTTCAACAAACAGTTGATAGCAATTGTCTATTGGAGAGTCTTTTAGCTAGCTAGACTGGAAGGTAAGTGGTTCTACTAGGCATGAACTTGCCCTACCCTGAAACTCATTTGACGGCCTTTATCTGCCATATAATAAAGAATGGGCATTCATATAATATAAAACCAATGAAACATTCATAATTACCTGCTTACTTGAAAAGTAATTTGTAAAGACATGATAAATATTAACATTATAAGATTAGAATGTTATTTTGTAAACCCTGGTGATATTTCAGACCATGGAGGAGTGATGAAGCGGAAGTGGATAAGACTATCAGTTCTTCGAGAGTCCCAGTGCCTATATACTCGCAAGAAGGATATGGTATGGAATAGCTTAGTACATTTATGTGCTGGCAGATTTGTACAACAATAAGTTGTTCCAGTGTGAGAAAGATGCGTGTCATAAGGTAAACCTTGTTCTTTGATGCTATAGTAAATCATAATTAAGATAATGAATCACAATAAAATCAAAATACAAGTTTGGTTGAAATCCTGTGCAATTTGAGCCATTGAATATAGAAGTGAGTATCCTGTCGGACATTTTGGAGACTAGGGTTCCATTCCCTGTCTATGTTTACTTAAAAAATACAATTTTATTATATTACTTATGAATAAAGCATACAGTTGATAGGAATTGTCTATTGGATATAGTCTTTTAGCTAGCTAGACTGGAAGGTAAGTTGTTCTACTAGGCATGAACTTGCCCTACCCTGAAACTCATTTGACGGCCTTTATCTGCCATATAATAAAGAATGGGCCTTCATATAATCTAAAACCAATGAAACATTGATAATTACCTGCTTACTTGAAAAGTAATTTGTAAAGACATGGTAAATATTAACATTATAAGATTAGAAGGTTATTTTTTAAACCCTGGTGATATTTCAGACCATGGAGGAGTGATAAAGCGGAAGTGGATAAGACTATCAGTTCTTCGAGAGTCCAAGATATGGTATGGAATAGCTTAGTACATCTATTAGCTGGCAGATTTGTACAACAATAAGTTGATTCAGTGTGAAGAAAGATGCGTGTCATAAGGTAAACCTTGTTCTTTGATGCTATAGTAAATCATAATAAAGATAATGAATCATAATAAAATCAAAATACAAGTTTGGTTGAAATCCTGTGCAATTTGAGCCAAATGAATATTGAGGTGCGTATCCTGTCGGCCATTTTGGAGACTAGAGTTCCATTCCCTGTTTATGTTTACTTACAAAATACAATTTTATTATATTACTTATGAATAAAGTATACATTTGATAGGCATTGTCAGTTGTAGTTGTCTAACAGGCTAACTTTTGGTAGGTTGGTGGGTCTGTAACTTTTTGTGTTGCCTCTACAGAGTAGTGGTGACATATAGGGATCACTTCTCCGTGGTTTGTCTGTCCGTGCAAAACAAATGGGTGACTAGGAAAACAAAAGGTATTGGTACATTTTCTTCGATTCTTTTTATTCTGTTTTACTTGTGTGTCCTCCTTTAAGCTTTGTGTGACTGAAAATGGATAAAAGATCAAAGGAAAGTCACGTTAGTACATCCGACTGTCTGTCCGGACTACTCAAAAACTATTGGTGCAATTTCATCTAAACTTTACAAGAAAGATCAGTTACAAGTCTAGTTGTGCATCTCGTCAACATTTTTGGTTCAATCATATTTGTCAGAGAAATGGCCCTTCAATGATTTTAATTTTTAGCTCAACTATACGAAGTATATAGAGAGCTGTCCAACTCGCCCCGGAGTTCCCTTCCAGATTTCAGATTAAAGATTTGGTGCAATAAATTATGTTTTACTTGATGAAACTCATGGTTATTTTTTTTTGCTTGTTAGCTGGTATTTCCCTAACTATTGAAGGGAATGGAATGAAACTTAACATACATTTTCAACCACTGTGATTTTTTAACATGATTGGCACAGGTCCCATAACTCTGATTTACTTATTTACATATTTATGCCCCTTTTTATACTCATTGAAACATCCTTGTGACAACTATATCGAAAAGTCGAGCATTGCTGTCCTCCGACAGCTCTTGTTGAACTTGGAATTTATTTGAAAATTGTTATATTTTTTAAGTACATGTACTTGTATTATTTTTTTGTATTATAAATGATGTCTACTCTAGACTTAGGATAATTTTTCTTTGTCAATACTCACATCGTGCATGACAAGTTCCATTACTATAGCATCTTTATTTCAATAGTTATAAACAAAATAATCTCATAAAAAACATTAACATCTTAAAATAATGCTAACGATCAACCTTGATCAATGCTATGTTTTGACAGCTGTGTAATGCCAGATAAACAATGTACCGCCAAGTCAACTAATTAAATGGCCCCTCGCTAATTTGCATAAATTCCATTGCACAGTGTGATATACCGTTCTCCTGGATTTTATTGGTTAATTTATTTGCACTTATATAAAATCAAAACTGTCAAAATGATGACATTAAGCCATTTCCTTTTCTATCCACAAACTTTCTTTAACCCATGCAGTACAGTTTCGCGATCAATATAAACACCTTTTCTCGCGCTGTGGGTAGCTTCATATATACACTCTGTTGATTTCCATGAGCATGCCTTTCAACGCCGTCAAATTAAACACAAATTTCCATTTAATTATTCATATAAATGACACAGGAAGAATGATATTGTAAACACAAAATATTGGCAAGGTATTTTCCATTTTCAGAAAATTGGGTTACTATAAAAAGATTTTTGAAAAAATCTGTATAGTACGCCGCCGACCTCTAAATAACTTTCACATGGAATTAAATATTTTTTCAGAAAATGGATTGTTGCGTAACAGTGGTGAAGTGTTTGTTGATCGAGACTATCAATTCTTCGAGAGTCCCAGTGCCTATATACTCACGAGAAGGATATGGTATGGAATGGCTTGGTACATTTCCGTGCTGGTATATTTGTACATTTGGAAGTTGTTTCAGTGTGGAAAGAGATGGATACGGTCAGTATGCAATTTGATAGGAATGATCTATTTTACCTAGTCTATAACTAGATAGACTAGAATATCTGTGGTTCTACCCTTTTACCGTTTTACTTGCCCTTGTCTGTCCATTGTGGGGCGTATTTTTTCTGCCAATAAAGGTGGAGAGTCGTCAAATGACTTAAGAAACAACAAAACAAATGTGATTTGTTTAGTTAAAAAGAATTTGTTCAACACATGGTATAGTTTAGAAATGAGATTGAAATGTTGTTTTGTTAACCCCAGTGAACTTTCAGTTAATCTTAAGACCAAGGAGGCAAATTTGTAATGGATGTGGATGGTCAAATCCACTCAGTGACAGAGTATTGGAGTACTTGACGTGCATTGTGAAAGTTGATCGAAACTATCAATTCTTCGAGGGTCCCAGTGCTTATATACTCGCAAGAAGGATATGGTATGGAATAGCTTGGTACACCTCTCTGCTGGTAGATTTGTACGTTTGGATGTTGTTTTATTGTGGAGAGAGATGGACACGGTGCATTGTGCGGTAAAGCTTGCTCTTTGATTTCATTGGTAAATCTGTATAAATATAATGAATTTATGATAATAATGCAGAAATTAGTATGCCCTTGTCTGTCCATTTTGGGCCAATAAAGGAGGAGAGTCGCCATATGACTTGAGAACCAACAAAACAAATATAGCTTGGTACATCTCTGTGCTGGTATATTTGTACATTTGAAAGTTATTTCAGTGTGGAGAGAGATGGACACAGTCAGTATGCTATTTGATAGGAATGATCTACTTGAGCTAGTAGACTAGAATATCTGTGGTTCTACCCTTTTACCGTTTTACCTGCCCTTGTCTGTCCGTTTTGAGGCATATTTTTTTCTGCCAATAAAGGTGGAGAGTCGTCAAATGACTTAAGAAACAACAAAACAAATGTAATTTGATTAGTTAAAAAGCATTTGTTCAACATATGGTATATGTTGAGAAATGAGATTGGAATGTTGTTTTGTTAACACCAGTGAACTTTCAGTTAATCTTAAGACCAAGGAGGCAAATTTGCAAGAATGACATGAAACATGGTGATGATGGATGGATGTGTGGATGGTTGTTATGTATGCAACATATTACATGTATATAATTTATATCTGACCAGTTGGTATTTCCAATATTATCATTGTTCTATTTTTAGAACATAAACTACATGTATGTACTAGAAGGTTCTTAATTGTTGTAGAAAACTCATGCATTATATTTAGATAGAAACTTCTGGAATGATCTTTATTGGTGAAGTTGCTAGATTATGATTACTGTAGTAAATGGAAGACTATTCTAGAAACTTCTTAGTTAATATATATAGATTGACATTTTTCATTACCTTTACATCTTTAAGTCATCAGTTACCTTTTTAGTCATCAGTAATCTTTTAAGTCATCAATATATTTGGAGTATTATTCAACTTGGAAATTAAGTGATTTATTGGAGCTTGGATTATTAATTATTCTTGTGGATTTTATTGTGGGAATTTATTCTAAAGTGTTCTTGGATTTAACTTGGATTTAACTGTGCTATTGAAAAAGGATCATTCCAGGATCAGACTAGACACTTGTAATTTTTATTTGGACTTCAGGTATTTGTAAAGATAATTTGTTATTTTTATTTTTCTTTGATATTTTTTTCTGTAATAAATTTGTTATTGTTACAAGTTTGTTGCTGGCTTTTCTTTCTCGTTACGCCTGG
>NW_026855297.1:0-127315 GCF_026571515.1 Ruditapes philippinarum
GTGAATTTTGCTAACTCAAGTATTAAAGTTTAACCATTGATGTTTTTTGTCTATATGTAGTTAATGATACGGCGGTATTGGATACGAATACTGGCGTTTGTGCATCAGACTTTATCACAAACGAATCACAAAATCTTATTCTAATGAGGAAATTCACAATAAAACAATAATCGCGCGAGCAATGGCGCTATACGAAATACTAAATACACATGTGCATTTTAATTTTGTTACATTTTTTAGGGCGGGGAGGGGGTTACGTCACACCAACACGTATATGTTAAATGGTGGTGTTCATTTATACGTGGTTATGTCTGTCTCTGTGTCTGTGTCTAAGTCAACGTCAGTTTGCAATTGGAAATTATGTTTTCAGAAGTTGAATCCGAAACATCTTGTTTCAGTGCCGAACACTTTTTCATTTCTTCAAGAACATTTTGACATATATCACGATTTTGTAACATATGATGACAGTGAAATTTTAGCACCTTAGTGTACAAAACAGGATGTATGAATAACACCCGCTTTTCGGCTGTAAGGATCAACTGAATTGACTGAGGATATATTCTCAGAAGAAATGGGAGTACAATCACATCTAGAGCAATAAAAGTCCTCATTGTATCCTCGAATGAGGAACGTGGCTTTGAAAGGTAATAATCTTTATCATTTGGCTTTTTTGAACGTTCCCAGAACGAGTAATGCACCACTAAATCAGTAAACTGATATTCAATTTCTTGTAAAAGGGTCAAAGCTTCTTCATATTGTTTTGCATGTAAAAGAAAGGTACAAAGTGTCAATTTTCCAGCTGAGTTGTTAAGAAAACAGTTTGATCGTAACTTGACTAATAAAGAGTGTATGTCTTTTTCAGCATACATTTCACATCCATGAAAATCATTGTAAAAATGTAAACATGTTTTTGTCATGCTGAGTTCCATTATTAGAAACCTGCGCATGTCAGGAAAAATATCAGTTCCATTCAGGATCGTTATTGCGCTCTCTATATTTTGCAGACAGACTTGGAAATCTAAATCCTTCATTTCTGGGTATATAAAAAAGCGGCAAAGACTTAGGCAGTTGATCTGAATATGATAATGATATATATCATTTTTATCAAATGTTGACAATCCCATTTCTAAAAATTGCATCCACATACTATTGCAATTTTGTTGATAATTCAGAAGTTCAAGTTTCAAACAATTCAATTTATCTTCAGGCTTTGTGTCCATCATATTATCTGCGGGTATGAAATAGTTGTCAATTTTCTTTTCTTCTAGATAAATAATCAGTCTGTCAAAAAGTGCATTTAAACATATGAGCAAATTGTCTTGGTTCCAAAAGCAGCTGTCCGTTTCTTCTATCATCCAAAATATTGCTGTTTTGATAAAATATGTTGGAAACAAATCAGGAAATTTTGGAGTTATCTTACTGTTGAAGAAATGCTTCATTACACTCATGCAAATATGCTGAACTGAATTAAAAGACCATACTAAAAGTCTTTCAGCTTTTGAAAATGATAATCGCCATTCAAGTTCTTTATTTGGTGAATTTGCGTGCCCTACGGGAACCAGGTTAATACCAAGTGCCTTTATTTGATTTATCATGGTCGGTGAAGGCCAGTTATGTTTTCTTTCTCTTCCTTCCCAATCCTCTGCAACATCTGGCCACTCGCTTTTAAATGAAATAGTGATATCTACCTCATGTTTGTTTATTGAGACAGGTATCTGTACATCAAATAAGAAAAAGATGGGGTAAGAAAACCTGTCAGATTTTGTCAAATGTTGTCGGGGCATCAAAATACTTTTTTATTGATAATTATCTAGTTACTATTTTAACATTTGTGCAAAATCTGAAGAGGTTTAACCATGCTTATTTTAAATTATAATCATTTAAATTGTTTATGCTGCTTTTTTACACATTTCACTGAAATATTCATTACAATCTTTAGTTAAAAATTAAGAAAAAATCATAATCTAATAAACAAAGAGAAGGAAAAATGACAAAAATTGAAGAAACAAATATTGCCTCTTCTGAGGTTTGAACCCAAGCCTTCTCGAAACTGTCTCCTAACTAAAAATGAATACTTTACAGAAGGGAGATAACTTTCTAGAAGGGAGATACTGCTTTAGGCACCTCATACCTTAAGCCAGCACTGATTCAATTCAGTATATTGTCCCATGTCTTATTGATTGTTTATGGTTGGCTGTCGAATAAACAATTAGCTATACGTCGTGTTAATTTCAGTTTTAAATGTAAACCCTACCTGTGTAATCAAAATCATAAATTGGGTATTGGTCTTTCTTTACGATAGTATTTATCTACACCTTAATCGCAGTAATAAGGTTGAAAAGAAATTCTGTTTACCAATCAATATACATGTATTAAGTATATGTAACTTAATATGCAGATCATATATGATAAATAATCTGTCGTCTGCTATACAGAAGTGTTCCACTGAGATGATCCTGAAAAATCCTTTCCATTCCGATTTAAAACATATTTTTACAAATATTAAACTAGATGATAGAAACGTACAGCTGTCTTAAATGAGTTTTCAAAACATATTAAGAAGAATGATAGAAAAAAATTGGTATATGAAAATATATAACAGGAATTTAATAAGACTCTGCCTATTTTTGCGGCTTATTAGTTTCTTAATGTGTGAAATAAACTTACATAGATAAATCCTACTCGTACAAGTCCGTAAACAGATATAACTATGTTCCCCCAAACTCTCCGTAAAAATGACATTAAATAAAAAGTCTATAAAAAGAAATTACACTAGTATATTCTATAACTTTACGCTTGAGTTCACATTTTGTAAATAGTAATGGTAGTTATTAAGTATCATTTAATTCCATTTTATAACGAAGGTCTATAAATAGATATACTAATATATCGGAAAAAATATTTACGAAATGAATTGAAACTTTATCGAAATTTAGATTGGGCTAAAGAGATTATAATTAATGATATAATAACATTTTATCCGCTTTTAACAAAAATAAAATGACTTCAATTTTAGAATAATATTATTTAAAATTAAAGTAGCACTGCAATTTAAGAAATTTCGAAGTATTTCAGCTACACTTTCATGTAAGGAAATTATTACTTAAATGGAAAAGTGTAAAAACGTTTGAAAATATGCATATTACTAGTGCATATTATATGTAATAATTAAAATATATGCATTCATTTCTTATTGTAAAATTTGACTTAAACTTTATAGAAAATAATGTTTTTATTACCTCCCTTTATTTACATGAAATGTTAAATTCGTTCATATCCTTATAAATGATACTTTTAGGAACCTACAATATTGTTGAGGAACATATTAATAATTTGAAATCTTAAAAAAATGTGTTAAAGGATCTTTAATGTTAAATCGAGTTTTATTCAATGATTATATTACGAAACTATTCTGTTAACATGTGTGTGATGTAACTATCATTGTTTTTCTCAATTAAAAATTTTTGTTACTTTTTGATTGATGCATAATAAACAATTACAGCGCCAGATATCAATTGTCCAACCTGTCGCCTGCTTGTCCCATTAATAAAAGAAATGAAACTATCACTTATACTGAAGTGTTTACTGTATGTTCAAATGAGAATACTCTATGAATAATATTGTTTCCATGTTTGTTATAACGACAAACGTATTCTTGTATATCAGTAATATAAATGAATACAACAATTATGGTACAGAAAAGGGTCTGCAACAATACTCAATCTGATTGAAATCATCTCTAAATAACGCTCCACTTTTAGATCTGAACGTGACCCAATACGAAATCATTTCAGATGACATTTCACACAGCCAATCATCGGCGAGCTTTCATAATTTTGAAAGTGATGTGGTTTCTAATTTTAACCCTGGGAACACCAATACTGAGTAGGTAATTTTCTCGATTTCGAGAACAAACATGGCGTTGTCCGTATAACTGACGGGTAAACTTACAAAACAATCTTACCCATTGAGACTTGACTCTTTATTTCAAGAAAATTTGTTAAAAAATACTTCAACCGTTTTTTTTTTCTAACAAAAGTCAACATTTTTTTAACTAAGCAAGAAAACGGAGTTTAATTCTTCTTTTAACGCCTATGTGAAAAAGCATTTTGATAGCATAGCTAAATTAGCTTTTTTACGGAAAAACCAGAGAAACACAAACAGTCGTCTTCAGATCTACATAAAAGAAAAAGGTAGATCTGACTTTAGTCAGATTGCAACAATACTTTAAAAAAGAGTGTGTAATCTTTTAATAAAATAGCAACGCAATATTACAAAATGGTTATGAATTCATAATATCAAAGTTTAAAGAAAATGTGGTTAGAACAAATTTCTAAATATTTTAGATTTATCTTTTGTGGAAAATAAGATAAAAATTTGTAAGTAAAAATGCAAGTTTTAGTTTACTTAATAAAGATCTATATAGCATCAACAGCAGAGTGAGCAAATTAACTCATTTCGTTCAAAGAATGATACTTTTTAAAAGTAATTTGGAATTTAAACTGTGACAAAAAAGATTTACCATTTTACCATTTATTAAGATTTCTCTGAGATTTACCAGGTCGTTAACATTAAGCAGTATTTTCCATATTATATATTTGAATTCAAATATGATACCCCTCGGGACATCAAACTCATCATCGCAAATTTCCAAGGGGCATAATGAAGTAAGATATGAATAGAATAGGAAAAATAAAACCTCTGTACTCGTTGACAATTTTATAGTTAATACACTAAATGTTCATATGTTGAATAATTTCTTAATTGTGTGTCATGTTTTAATAAAACGGTTTAAGAAGTACTATGACATAACAAGCTTATGTTGTAAATGTCAACATTATAATACTATAAACATCAATCAGATATATCATGGATATATTTCCCATGAGTAACATGAATAGAATCATGTTAATAAGTTAACAGAATTTCACAATTTATCAATGAAATACGTAAACTAAAGACTTATTAATTCCAAGCCGTCAAGGACCTGTTTACGCGGCTTCCTAAAAATCTTATAAATAAAAAATTAGCCTTCTTATAAGATATACTATGCTCAAATTTGATATTAGAAAATATTGATAATTGCTTCACAAACTCTAGCTTTTTAAACATAACATAAAAAGGTTTTGACTTCATACAAAGTAGATATATATATTATGTTTAAAAATCTACAGGTGGTCACAATATCAATATATAGTGTCATTAAAAAAACCTGGAATTTTTTTTTAAGAAAAGACCAATCCTTTGAGTGTTGTAAGAGCTGTTGCACTTTTCGTTTGATTATTTAACTATTTTATTCGTTATAAAGAAACAGCATAGCAGTTTTCACCTTGAGTCTTGGTTTTATTCAAAGGCGATAACTATATCTCACCTTAATATGCGTAACAATGGTTACTGTCCCTGTGATGTAAGACAGGGTTTAAGGCAATGATTCTCTATTCTGTTTGAAGTTTTATGATTATACTTGCATGTCGAACAGACATTTGCGAGCAAGATAATATCGAATTGTCTAACTGTATAAATAACGCGACGTTGTAAATGTCTGACATTGAGTTTTTCTGCATTTAAACTTATCAAGTGCATGTTAAAGTATGTGTTTATATACAAACATATTTGTTTTAGCACATATAGTATCATAATTCTACTAAATAATGTTATAAGAATATAAGAATGTAATGGTACATGGTTAAAGTGTATTTGCATTTCGTTTGAGTGCTGATATTTGTGTTGTGTTTCAATTTTTTTTGTTGTTGTTGTTGTCTTCCCTTATTGTCTGTGTTTTTTTCCAAGTTTTGCGTATGATATACAATCAAAACTTTAAGAATGAATCAATTTATATTTCATTCTAATTTCAAAAAACAAAATACACTATGTATCAAATATTTTCAACATGTCATAAGGTAAACAGTACAGACACTTTACTCGTCAAATTGTAAGTATATTCTTTATATTTAACAAGATAAAAACTGATTAATTACTTTTAACAGTAAACCGACATTAAAAACTTGTTACTGTTTTATTGCATTTTCTAGTCTGAAATATTTGAACACTGATTGGAAAACGACAGCTATACTATCTTATTTAATCTAATATTTAATGTAAGAAACACTTAGACGGTGATAGATATATCGAACTGCCACATTGTTTTGCTGATACCCATCAGACATCAGACATCAGACACATTATTCGTATCTTTAAATCGTCTAATGCAGATAGCACTATCGTTATTATTAAAATTATCTCAGTAAAAAGTACAACTTTTGTTACCCTAAAGACACTGTAAGTGATTATGGCTAAACTAAAGACTGCATCTAAAAAGTGATTGACTTTCCCATCAATTTCATCAAGCCCTTTTAGCATTTTGCCTATTTATAGAAGTATGTGCCTCTGTGTTTGATGTCTACTGTTGCCCATCCGAGCATCTAACTAACCACTGATTTCCCATGTGTATTATAAAAAAATATCAATTGACCAAACAGTTATAACCGTTGCACTCTTTGACAGTTATGAATTACTTCCAAATTCAACAAATACATCAATATTTCTCTTCTAAACGTCAGCGGCACGAAATATGAATCAGGACGTGCAACAAAAACTAAAGATCTTTTTTTTATTTAGCAATCGTCTTTAGAAGAAGTGACGTATTGCTCATACATACCTTGCCAATGGTGTTAAAGAGAAGCATTTCCTTTGTATATTACAAGTATCAATATATGAGGAACACATTTCTCATGGGTATGTTAAATGGTATAATGTAAATAGATCTAATAGCATTTCATTTCATGTCACTGACACCCATTGAATGGTGGTGGTGATGGTGGTGTGAATGATGATGATGATGATGATAATGATGATGATGATGATGATGATGATGATGATGATGGTGGTGGTGATTGCAACAATAAATACAACTTCATCCCTCTGGCATTATATATGTGTATTTCAAATCGATTGACATTTTATTGAGGAAAAGAATCAGAAAATGATATGCAAGAAGGACGATAATTATTTTCACCACCTGACAGAATTATATTCATTACTTTTTCTATTGAATTTGCATAATGTGTTTCTCAACGAGCAAGAAATATTTGTTGGTTTGATATTATAAAAAAACGACTCGTCTTAAAATTGGTAAAATGAATCTTCAAACTAAAGGAAAAAGATACGTTTAGTTATAAATTAGAAATAAATGTATCAATGTTTATAATTTAATCAAAACTTTTAAAGTACAATGTAAGATTCTATATTTATTATACTTATGCACTTATCTTAGGAAATTGTACTATGATATATGTTGTTCCTCTGGAACTGGCTTATGCAGCATCACTCAGTTTTTAAATATGTAAATGGTACCCTGATCCTTTTTAAAAAGTGCTTAAACTCTAATCCTCGTGTTGGTTTTGGTATCCTTACGGCTAAACAATAACATAAACGTAAGCATCGCTTTACATTAGTAAACTGTTTTATATCAAACGTACTTTTATTTGAAAAGGTATCGTGGATTAAGAATTAGTATTTAGTAAAATGATAAGAATTTATTTCAAGGTTATACATCGTTATGTTATTATGTATTGAAACTTCAGAAGTTCAAGCATGTATTTCCGCCATAACGTAAGAGATGGCAAATGATGTACTGTTTATCGTACAATGGTGATAATAGAACCATCACACCTGTGTAAAACTGTTTTAAGTTTTGTATGACAAGTTTTATTTTTTGGAAAGTATAGGTGAAATTAAACTGATGTTTATGTCCCTGAGATCTGCCTTGTTCAGAATACAACAATAATTATTAGCTAGAAAAAAGGTATAAATAAAGTTTTATTTTATACGGTTATTATATTTTGTGTGACTGTTCTTGTATTTCTTTTACAAACCTTCCTCTTTTATTTGTATTTCACAGACATCGGTATAAATTCATCTTCTTAAAGGAGAATTGACAGAGTAAACAGCTCCGCTCAAATAAAATCATTAAATATTCCCTATTTCCTCGTGAACTTGTCATTTAACTTTTAGGAAGTAATTAACGTTAGCATATCCATCCTAATGACATAGTGCAAGTAAAAGATTATAGGGTAATACATGTAGTTATAATTCTTGTAAATGTTTCAAGGACAGACATGTTTTATGGGGACGTTATTTAAGAGGATCGTCAACCGAAGTATACTATTTGTTTCAAGTTCACATTGATTTTGTTATTGTGTGGATCTTAATGACAAATGTATAACATTAACAGTTTTTTACGATGTTTAATAATTACAGAGGCTGCTGGCTGAGATTGCCGATGCTACACAAATAAAAAATAAAAAATTCCTTATGTTCGTAATGGTTGTATTCGAACTATTTTTCTGTAAATCTACCCTTATTTTAGAACAGAACAGAATTTTATTTAGATTTAATACAATGTTATTTATTCCTTTAAACATACAATATTCCATTAAATTACATTAAAATCGTAGGGGTTTGTTAACTTTACATATAAATCTACAAACAAATCTTTATTCAAAACTTTTTAACAACAAAAAAGAATGAAAGTAAGAACAAAATCTTACCAGAAAATAAGAACAATAAAAAAACATTTTTTTTTAAAAATTGCACCCAGCAGAGGTCGAATCTACACCATTGCAAATTCATATATCCTAATAGAAAATGAATACTTTTCAGACAGGAGTTGTTCTATTAGGCATCTAATACCTTAATGTTTGTATCATTCATGCATCATTCAAAGTATAAGAACATCGTGTCGAGGATTGTCTAATAAAACTGTATAAAGATAAGATGTGACTTCGGACCAAATAAAGATCTAAATGTACCAGAGAATGAATTACATGGTATTTAAGGTGTATCAATCAGACTGGGAATGACTGCATTTATTATTTACCATTACAACACAATGAGTGGGATAATTGTTTTATTAATGAGTTACATATATTTTACCACTATTCAAATGCACTTGCTATATTTTACCATATTAAGTTTCTAATCTTATATTCTGATTTAGTTAAATGTATTGAACTTTTTGTTGTGCTTAATTCATAGGAAATGGTGTGCTGTAAATGTGTAATAACCTATTCCGTTATTGGTATAGTTAAACGGCCGTTGTATCATAATGTAGAAAGCTAAGAATTTTTTTTTATTTTCAAGACCTAGCCAAATATGGCTAAGATTAAAAAATGAAATTCTTGGTCTCTTGTAGAATGTGATAGCTCTTGTAAAGCAGCTGAGCCCTGGTTTTTCCCAGTATAATTAGATGAGCATGGTTACATTTTCACAATGGAATGAAAGACTGAAACTTGTAAAAGGCAAACATAATTGTTATGAATAAAGTAAAAGATTTTTTAATAGTCGTCAAGAAAACATGCAGGGAAAGTTGTAATAATTAAAAAACATCCATCTTGCTTATTAATCTTAGGGTTTTTTTCATCTAAAGTCATGCAAATAGTCTGGGAAAATGTTATTTAGCTAGACATATTGTTATTTTGTTACGAATCAATTTATTCTATTCCCTTAAAATATATATAAATAAATCTACCTTTTTAAATAAAACATCCTTTATTATACCTTTTTACAAAATAAACCAGCAGGTTATAAAAGCAAAATGACTGTGCAAATATTGAAATTGTCAGGTTTACCTCAACGTTTTTTTTTCAGGATTTTGCTATTCCGGTCGTTAACATTTTGCAATACTGTACATGTGTATCGTGTATCTCATATTACATGTTTGAATTCAAATATGACCCTCGGGACATCAAACTAATCATCGTTTTTTTAAGCAAATTTCCCATGTGTATCATGAAGTAAGATATGTATAAAACCTCTGTACTCGGTGACATTTTTATAGTTTATACACGAAATATGAATCTGTTGAATAATTCCTTAAGTCCTAAAGAAGTACTACGACATGCTTATGATGTAAATGTCAACATTATAATACTACAAACATCAATCAGATATATGATATGTCAACATTAGATACAATAAACCAACCAGATTTATCATAGATATATTTCCCATGCGTAATATGAATGGAATTCTGTTAACCAGTACATAGAAATTCAACAATTCATCACTGAAATAAACTTGAGAATAGAAAATAAAACCTAAGCTGTAAGAGCTGTTGCACTTTCCATTTGATTATTTCACTCTTATTACTCGTCTTTTTGCAAATATATTCTCTTTCTATGGTATTATTTTGTAACAAAACTGTCAGTTGATTTTGTTTTGATCAAAGGCGATTAACTTAATATGTGTTACCAAGATAATTGTCCCCGTGATTTAAGACAAATTTTAAATTAAAATTCCGGTATATAAGACAATATTTCTCAGCAAAGAATCATCTTTATTCGTTGGAGTTTTTATGATTATACTTGCTGTTGGAAAGACGTTTTATGTGCAAGATATGGTCGATATGTTGTATCTGTATAATTTATTGCCGAGATTGTGAAAGGTAAAATGTCTGATATTCTGTTTTTTCAGCATTGAAGATTGCCACATTTATCTAGCAGCACGTTAAGTGCATATTTATATAAACATATTTTTCGTGAAGAATATTGTAGTATCAATGATTAAAGAAATTATCAATATTCTACTAAATAATGCAATAATTGGTGCATGGTAAAAATATTTGCATTACTTTTAAGTGTTAAGTATTATTCGTGTTTGGTTTTTTTTGTTGTTGGTTGTTGTGTTGCTTCTTTTTTTTGTTTTTTTTAATTTTTATTTTTTTTCAATCGGACTGCAAAGGGGGTTTAAAATTTTATTTTTTTTTGGGGTATACAATGAAAACTTTTAGAAAGAAACAATTATGATAATACGGGAAAAAAGCAATACATGAATTTTTTTTATAAGGTTTATAAAAAGGGCAACAATTTCAAAACACTTTAATCGTCCCAAAATGTAATTTTTTTTTTTAAATTTTCCCCAAAAATAAAGGGAATTTAAAAAAACTTTTAAAAAGGGCAACCCACATAAAAAAAATCATGCTAGTCCTGATAATTGTTTTATTGCATTTTTGTCTGAAATATTTGAACAATGATTGGAAAATAGCGGCTAGACAACCTCGTTTTAATCTAATATTTAATGTCAGAAACACTTATACGTTGTTAGATATATCAAATTGCCAAAGTACATTTGCTGCTACCAATCAGACGCCAGCATGTCTTCACGATTTAAAACACACCTTCCCCAGTTGTTTATATTTTTACAATACCTCATTACCTTCTTCCCTGTCATCTGTTTCTTATCAACAAAAAATTTTGAACAACTATGTGTTTAACATCAAGAAAACATCACCTCAATCTTTAGATAGTTCTACTATTGTGAAAAAGATAAATATATAAATAATTACTATTGTGAAAAAGATAAATATATTGATAATTAAAAGCATTACAAGACTGATCACACAGTATGACGGTGACAGATTACTCAATAGATAAAATAATCTCATGCTGTAAAATACAAAGCCATTTTGCCGTTCAAACAAATATATTAAATACTTTAATTTTAACTCGTAAATAGATATTATTGTAATCATAATTAGAAATTGTATCACATTAAAATGTATATCTTTTGCTGTCAATAAGAAAAGTTTAGTTTCCTAGTTAAAAAAGGGTTTTAAAACTAACCTTTTAAAATTTTTTCATTTTTATAATTTAAAAAATTTCTTTAAATTTTTTCAATTTTATAAAATTTGTGAATAAAGTACAAAATTTCATTTATTAAAAAATAGGAATGTGATGTTAATTACTGGGTTATTATTGAAGAAAGAAAATATTAATGGTTCCCCAAAATATCTATTTAATGTTTCCTATAACTTTCAAATTTCATTCCAGCAAACAATTTAAAAGTTCGGATAGAATGTTAGTGTGTGCCAAAGTATTATTTAGTGTGTTTTAAATTAATTTTGATAGGTTTTCCAAAGCAACTGATAACAGTTTTAGTGTAAACATTTTATTTAAAAAAAAAAATTTTTGGTTTTAAAGCAGTAGTAATTTTTGTCCAAAAGAAACTGGGTATTTCCTATAACACTGAAAGTGTTAGTTTAAACAATATTTTATTTCAATCAAACATATCTAAACAAAATAATTACAATCAAATACAAAAGATATAGAAGAAAGCTACAACCTTAACTCCTTCTTTAAAGTTTTAATAACGATTGGTTTTTATATGTGACCTGTTTACCAATGACATGCATCTGGAACATTGGAAAGAATATTTGAATCTTAATGGTTAGCTACTAGTAAGTAAGAAATTAAAAAATAAAAAATAACTATTTTCTACAGTAAAAACTCAAGAAGGAACAATTTTTTATGAATCCCAAAAGCAAATGTTGGCACTTTACCCTTGATCTGCTGAATTTCTTAAATGAACTATACCAAATTTCATTCATTTGGGGAATGTCATGATGAAAATATGAAATTTGTCTACCATTAGAATAGAGCCTGATCAAACTGCTCCATACTGTTGACAATGGCTAATCATGTTCTGTTCCAGCAAGGTACTGGTTAACGTTTATTCCCTGTAAGTTTATTTTTAAAAGATTGCTATTTTTTATAAATTGAACTCTTTACCAAATAAAGAACGTAAAAGCATTTACTCGTTTCATTAAATTTGAATTCCTAATTCCAAACTAAATGATATTTGCAATGATCAAGTTTATTTTTAAAAGATGATCATTTTTTATGGAGCCGAACCTTTTAACAAGAAAGTATTTCTTGTTACATTGAATCAGAATAAGTCTGTAAATAAGTAGACAAAAGATCTTTTGTGATTAATGTGTGTGTTAAATTGATTTTTATCTACCTTCGAAACATCTAGTGATTTATATACACATTTAACAATATATAAGGATAATATTGTCTGAATACTGTGCATATACAACAGTATTATATATTATCTATTGTCATCTGACAGAATTCTGTTATAATGATGATGGTGTCTGTTTGGTAAGTATAATAGGGAAATGAAATAAAAACAGTGGGAAGTTATAACGTGTGTCTTTTTACAAATGAGAGGCTGCTTCCAGTACATTGAATAAGAAGATTACTTACTACTACTTATTTGCATGCAAGCACTTATAAAATCCTTTTAAAAAACTCACATGGTACTGTTTAAGCATGTTTTGATGAAACTTTGAAGGGCTTCTAAGCCACGCTATTTGCAAATTGCAATTGTCTATGGCGGATAGACAATGTTCGATAGAAGCGTTTGTTTTTCTATTGTTAATTTTTAAAATTATAGTGCGTATTGTGTTATTTATAATAACGCAAATTCCTGCTTTGCATAGTGCCCTCCTGTTCATTTTCGGTAACCTGTTATGCTCCTTGTCGTAGGGCCTGTGATGCTGGTTTTTGTTAGTGGGATTTCACTCTTCCTTGTTACTTTTTGTTTCATATTTTATAAAGCAATAAATAATGTTAATTTTATACTAATGCAAGAATATATGCATTTGTTTATTACTTATATATAAAAGACAGCATATCAACACGGTGCTATACAAAGAAACACTTTTTTTAATTTATGTTAGATTTAAAATATTCAGTAAAGTTAAAAGAATTGATACCAGAAACGTAAGGCGGTTATTTTTAAGGCCTACGTCTTTCTTAGATTTATCTGTTTATCATTGACATAAATGATTACCGAAGTCAACTTGCATAATTATTTGCAACGATAACTTAATCTATCAAAAATAAAATTTGATTTAATGCAGCAACCCGTTATTCAGAAAATGACAAACAATTTAAGTAGTGGTGGGGCCGAGTGGTTACCGCGTCGGACTAGAAATCTAAGAATTGCTCGCAGCTTGGGTTCAAAACTCAGGCATAAGCAAATTGTTGTTTCGCCAACGAGAAATTTTACAATAATTGCTCAGTACTGATTGGTTCCAGGGACGGATTCGTGAATGATTTAATAAGCTTATAGTTTACTACACAATCAAACTAAAGAAAATTCATACAAACTAAGCACTTTTTCTTGAATGTGGATCTCACCGTTTCTTTTGTCTGTATAATAGATCATTAGAATAATAGATTTGCAACAAATTAATTCGTCTGAAGTTTGAATATTGTGTATTAGCAAAGAGATGGTAATGTGCATAATTTAGCCCTTGAGACTTCTGCTCAAAGTATTTTTATAGATTTCATAATTCGATTCGAGACAGGACTTAATGACAAGACTACATTTGCCCTTGAAAAAAGGAAAACAGACAATTCATAGGTTCAAGATCTAGTTGATACAAGTCAACAATATCTTCCCATAATCTGATTTTTATACCCAATTTTATACAGAAATTATCTGCCTCAGTTAGACATATGTACAGCCGGTTTATTTATCCTGAAGTCATAGTAAGTGATCATGACTAAACGACTCTCTTTAAGTAACATTTTCCTAAAATTTCCAGTCCTTGGCATTTTTCTTATTTATAAAAGTCTGTGCCACAGTGTTTGATGTCTTCTGTTGCCTTTCCGGGCATCAAATAAACCATTGATTTCCCAAGTGTATTATGAAAAATATATTCATTGACAAAACAGTAGAACTCCTTTGCACTCTTTGACGACTGTTAATTACTTTCAAGTTAATCGACTAAATACAATAGTTCTCTCCAAAACATCAATTGCATGGAATAAGACTCAGGAAAAAAACGAGGGAAACTGGAGATTTTCTCAATATGTATGAGACTGTAAAAGAAGCATTGCATTGCTCATTCATATTTAATGCTATACAAACGGACATTACATTTCTATAATATCATTGTAATAAATGAGGAACATATTTTCCGTGCGTTGAATGATTGGAATAATGTTACAAATTTATTATCATATCATAACATGTCGTTGACACAAATTGAAGGCGTTTTGTTACAAATATGTCAGAACTTTTTAATATGTCTGCATCATTGATGATGATGATGATGATGATGATTATAATGATGATGATGATTGCAACAATAATCAAACTTCTTTCTTCTGGCATTATATAAATATCAAAATCGATGGACATTTCTTTGATGACATGAATCATACAAAGGTATACAAGAAAATGAAAGATAATTATTTTCACCACCATATAGAATTGTCAATTATTCTTCCCATTGAATTTGCATAATGTGTTTCTCAACGAGGAAGAAATATTTGCTTCTTTGATATCATAATAATCGGCACGCATTAAGATTGCAAAAATGAACTTTCAAAGCAAACCTTAAGTTAAAGAGTAAAGTATCATTGTATTAATGTACGCGATTCAACGAAAACTTTTAAAATCTCTATTCATTTAACCAAAACTCTTATCTACGCTGTTGTTTTTGTGTTAAATGTCTTAAATGTTTCAAATTAAGACAAGAATATAATAAACAATCGATAATTGGTGTTCTGCGGATGCGTGGTTTTTTTATGTATGAGGGTTGTGATAACTTATAGTAACTATCGGCAACTTTTATTCTTTTATTAATTTATAAAGCTTTCTGTATATGTTATTATAGCATTTTGATAATATGCATAAGGAACATAACAAATTGAAATTACAAATTTAAGTAGAAAGTTGAATAAACTAAATTTAGCTGACAATAGCATGCATATATGACTGGCATTCAATTCACGTAAGATCATCACATTCATATACCTGTTTCACTCTGAGTGTTACCGAACTTTGTACAATCTTACCGAACTTCATACAATCTTACCGAACTTCGTACCCTCTTACCAATATTCGTTCAATCTGACATTCTTTTAGGATGGATATTAATGGTGTTAAAAATATGTTAAAGTTTAACCTTTTACCTTATATAGACGTGTTTTGACGGCTTTTTGTCCCCCCCCCCTTTTGAGGCCTCAAAATATGGCCTCAGTTCGATCTTAGGGTAACTAGTAACCGACACTGACAAGCCTTTTACTCTATCTCAATCCATTGAGAAGTTGCAGCACATTGAAATCAGTTTTGATGGAAAAAAACAATGCAAAATAGTGATTTTTTGCAATTTTGAGACGTCCCCGTTGTTATGGTAACAGGAAAATTACAAATGAGCATGCTGTTACAGAGGCTATGGTCCAGTTAACATTTGTGCCAAGTTTCATCAGTATTGAAGCAATTTTCATAGTTTCATAGCAGTTTGAACTTGTAACAGGAGGGTTTTCAATGAAAACAATATGCGCATGGGGTAGAGGTTAAATAACTTGACTTATGCAATATAAACATGTGTTGGTAAGCATTAATTGTAGACTTATATAGTATCATTCTGCTATGGGAAGCTTGAATCGAAGTTTACAGCAAAATATTTTTTATCTAATTTTCAGAAGAAAAAATATAAATCATAATACACTTTGTGCTATTTTATTGCCTGAAATTTGAGACTATACGGTGATATATGTTACATTTTTGGGGAAAATGCCGATAGTGTTATCTTTATAAAATGCAACACTTCTATTCCTGCTTGAACATAAAAGTTTTAATAATGTGGTAAAAAAATCCAGAAATGCCGGTTTTCAAATAATGTCTTAAATTATTTGGTGTCACTTTTATTTATCTGTCTAATATGTCAGCCGATGATTCTTAGATAATCCCTTGCACTACCATAAATAAGAATTATTTTTCTCCCTTTAATATTGGTGGAAGGGATGTTTTGTAAGTATTTTCTCATTTCGAACTAACATGTGTGTCATATTGTAATAAAAGGGAGTTAAATTTGTATTTCATCTTTACATATAAGCATCAAGAGTAATTCCTCTTTTAAATATTTAAACTTTATTATTTGGTATATTTCCTTAAACATTTTTAGGGGCTTTGTTATGTCAATGGGACTACACAATGTTCACAGAAATTTTGATTATGTAAGGGGATAATTTTGATAACAGGTATTGTAAAATTAATATAGAATAAAACTTATATAAAATATATTCCTGCAATTTCTAATATTATGATTCGTGAAAGAAGATGAAATGGCTAGCATTGGCTCTAACGGATAATGGGAAACAAAGATAAAAATGCATGGATAATATTAAGGCAAAACTATCAGGATTCATGATTAAATAAAAGATTGCCTGGCGGTCAACATCAGATATATATACACTCAAACATCTTAATGGAATTTAATTTGATTCGAACTGGTTTTCAATACTCTGTCTTGATGGACTATAATAATGTGTCAGGATGTACCGTGAATCCGTAACATTATATCATATTTTCTTATATGATATTATATTTTATTGTATAATTATATATTTATTGCTCAATATTATGAAACTTACACTTTTATGTCAAATTTCCATCTAGCTGAACGCTTAAAAACTTTTTCTCTTTCATTTAGATTCCAGTTCAGTTATATTACACTTGTGTTATAAAACTCCGTTCTTAAAATTTCAAATATTTTCAGAAATGGTTTTATTTCAGTTCTGTTATAAAGAAATGTTGATCTATGTCGATCAGTCTGTTTCTGTTAAATGAAGTAAAAACAGAATCATATAAGGTTCACAATTTACTTTATTTTAAGATTATTTTTAAAAATCAAGCATGTAAATACGCTGAAAATAGTAAAACATAAAACAATATGACATTAGTCAGTGAACTTCTAGCAATATATAACAGAAATAGGTCTGTTTGTTTGTTTGTTTCATTTTACGCCTTTTCCCAACAGTATTTTAGTCATATAGATGGGTAGTTTCCTAACCATCGGTCCTGAAAAGTGACACCAGTACTAGACTACCTTCCTCCGCGCTAAACTACCAAAGCATCTCCCGGGGATCGAACCCACGCCAGAGAGGTAACTAGATTAGAAGTCATCGACTCTAACCCCTCGACCACGTAGGCGGTTCAACAGAAATAGGTAAAAAGCAAAAGGTATATGTTAAATGAAATAGAAAGGTTTGAGGCTATGTAGATCATATTATTAAACCCACAGGAAATATTTTTAAATCAACTGGCTAAAACTTGGCTCGGTCAGTTATATGTAAAAATAAGATAAAAAAAACAACAACAACAACAAAATGTTCGTAAATCATTAAACACTTTCTCTTTTATTTATGCAAGGTGTCGCAGTAAATGTATGTCATAACTCAAAATAATAGTAATAAATGATACAAAATTATAAAGGACATTGATCGAAAAAAATATTTGTTTAGCTGATGAATATACGTCCAATCTATAAACAATGGCTGTTTGATTGTTTTAAAAAGCATCAATCCAGTTTAGGGCATTGGGCGCCGAAACAGGAAAGATGTTTTTGGCAAACCTCGGGTGTTATAAAGCAACACCAGGGGTGAACACCACTGCAGCTGCTGGAGAGATAAGAGATGTATAGACTCCAATAATTGGGACCAATAAGTCGCCTCTTACGATCACGCTGTGTTAAACGGTGGCTGCAATTCTGATATCTCAACCCAGAAAGGCAACCTGTACGCCACAAGGGGCATGTACAATAGTAATAGAGAATAGAGTTATAAATAAATATAATGGTTATATATAATAGAAATCAATAATTAATATGATCAAGATTACAAATTGTCTCTCATAAATACCTGGCGTCAATCTGGTCATGCGGCGTGGCCGAGTGGTTAACTCGTCAGACTAGTAACCTAAGGATTGATGATCGCACGGGTTCAAACCTTGTCAGGGTCAAACTGTTGTTTCCTGGAGCAAAAAAACTTTACATTCATTGCTTAGTACTTGTTGGTTCCAGGAACGGATTTGATAGTGTTTCAATAACCTTAAAGCTTCTAACACAATCGAATTAAAATAAATTTGTATTTTAAACTAATCTGGTCTTTTGTCAGAACAAAACAATACAGAACAGAATATACATGTATACTTTATTTATTTACGAAATGAGCCATTATGACTTTCATACTAAACATACCCAAAAATAAAAGAAAACATGATAAATATCAAAAAGTGAACGTATCAACATTATAATTCAACATATCAAAGTAATATATATTAAGGCTCATTTGATATAAACTGTCATTAAACGAGTTCAGGAATATGTTCTTAAACGAGCCTCTGGTGAGCTTAATAATGTTTCTCCTAGACAAGTTTCATAAAAGATTATATCAATTGACAATGAAAGTCAGAAGTTTTTTTATTATATGACTTGATATAACAAAAGCAATCCATTTACAATTTTTACAAACGCTTAACATTGTACAAAAGTGACGCTACAATACACAAATGTAATATAAAGAAATACGATTATATTACATGGAAAACAAGGGTAGTCGTGCGATAGATAAAGGTACATATTTACTTAAATAAACTTAAATATATAGAATAAGCATGATATAATTAATACCTGGTCCCGTATTCACTAAGATTTAAGGATCAAGATCAGGTTCAAATTTAAAACACAAATAAACTCCATTGTTTATCTTCAAAGATTGAATATTCAACTTGATAAAATTGGACTTGAAATGGCATGTTTATTGCATTTAAGAATAAATGTATTGTTATTTTTATATGACATGTGCATTTTATGATTGATCCAAACCTATTCCTATTTTCATCCCATTAATTTTTGTATTTGTATTGTTATTTGTCGATTTTATCCCAAAATAGAGTTGTTTCTTTGCAAGTCAGCAATGTTTAACATTTTGTTTATGTACCATTTAATTACATAAGCAAAACATGATCAATATAATTCGGTTTATTATATATAAAACATTGTAAATAAATCATATGATCCTGATCTCAGTCTTTCCAGGTACAATCATAATTACAAGTATATCATGATAATAAATAATTGTAAATCACGTGTCATTCTAATGACCAAATTCGATCCACGTGGATGCATGACAACCCACTTTGAAAACAAGATTAAAATCACCAAAAAAGAATATACACGATCAATTCATTGTAGTTAGCAAATACAAGCGGAGCAAAAAGCAAAGATAAAGCTAATAACATTAAAACAAAAACAAAAATTGATTTTGACTAGTAATTGTGTTGACGTAAAAATATCGATGAGATCAGAACAGATTAGACATTTTATTTGAGACTTGTACATAATACATCGTCGTGCGAATAAACATATTTACATATATGGTACAATATAACATGTCACATGATCATGTTAACACATATAAATGTCATTGAAAAAACAAAACAATTTAACAAACAAATAATAAAAATGTTATAATATTCAAAATCTGAAGAACAAGATGAGATCAAGATTATTTTGACAACAATTATCTACATGAGATCAATTTGAAATAAAGGTTATCAAAAACAGGAACTAGATGAATCATACTTAAACAAGATAAAATTTATATTTAACAGTGATATAATTAGAAATATGAGTATATACTTAAAAATGTTATTCATTTGTACAGATTATTGTAACACTAGCCCGGCACATAAAAGTCGCCATGAACTGAAATAAGATATAACAATAAAACAAAAGACATAAAAGAGAAATGGAAATTCTTTGTCATTGATGAATGATTAAAAATCCAATATTGTTATCAATAATCCAATATTGAAAAGCAAATCCAAAAGAATGAGTTGACAATTGTACTTGCGACTTTAAAGTTATACCATGCATGCTCTGCCTTGTGTAAAATACTTTTAGTGCAGTAATTTGTTAAAATCTAGTAAATTCTTCCTGGATATATCTAATTTAAATAAGTGAATGTATTAACTATGTTTCGGAAGTTTGGAAGTAAGTTTGTATTACTTGTCAAATTAATTTGGTCTATTTAATGACACTATGTAAGCATATTGTGATTATCTGTAGTGTGTAGAGTTTAAAACGAACATATTTTCTCTACTTTTTTTTCAAAGGGGATGTTTTGCATTTCAAAAGAGACTGTATTGTAATTATCGTTTTTTTTCCGAATATCAAATTTGACCATAATATGTCCTCAAAGGTGTAAACCCTAGCGAAACCTATCCAGCTATTTGCTTCTTTAACAACATCAGTTCATCGGAGGATTTATTCACCATGTTTATCAATGAGTCAATCTTTTTCATCAACTCGTTCTGGTTACGTTCTATAATTCCCACAGACGAGCCGATTTTCTGTAGATCAGACATTTCCTTCTTTAGCTCATCTAATTCCATCTCAAAAGGCTGTCTGAGTGATGTCATCGAAAAAGCCATGTTTGTCGTACCACCATCTTCTTCTTTGTCTTCATTTGCTTCAGCTCTAATTCGTGTTGATTTTGGCTCGTGGGTAATCGCGTTGCAACATGCAGACCCTATGCGATTGTGTAAATTACATTTTCCTCGTGTTCCATTCATGAACTTCCGTTTGAGGCGTTTGCCAATTGGTGGATTCTCCACTGGCGTTTCGTCAACTGTAAAAGTTAATAAATATCTCTTGTGAAATTGCTTACAACTTTTTACATATATCATTGAAAAACGATACACAGTGGATTCATTTTGTTGTCTTACAAGATGTGTGCCTTTCATTTAATAGAAAATGTATCGTAATAATACCTGTGACTTCATTTGTAATACAAACATGTAAATATATTTTTTTAGGAAATTGGAGAAATTGACAGACAATTGCCAAAAAAAGTACCACTATTGATTTATTACTAGTAAATATTAAGAAATATTTACCGTCTGCTCTAATATGTTCGTGGTGCTCGATCATCTTAAACACACCTGCTATTTCCGACATCCCCGCCTTGTTAAGAACATCTGCGAATTCGGTATACCAGTTTGGAATCCTCTTGTCTACCTTCTCAAGCATTACCCGGACGGCTTGGATTGGTCCATGGTTTTTATCCGCGCTTTCTATTTGACCTTGGTCCTCCACATTTATGATCTCTTTCTCCAAGAGTAGATCGATAACCTCATTCAGGTGTATGTTATTGATAAGGCTCGGTTTCATAACTTTAAGAATCTGTGCAGTGAAGTGGTGATCCTTTTCTGTTTGTCCAGTCAACAACTGGTACAAGTAAATGTTACCTGAAATATAGTCATAAGTCAGTGGTTATTCTTTCATTTTGAGAAAATACATGTACATCTTAGTACTTTTTTCTTTAAAAATATTAACACTCGCTTCCTAAAATAACACCGAGTATCTCACATAAAGAAATAATAAACAATGACCGAAGTCTACACCTTGACGCAAACCTAATGTATCTGATTGGTCAGAAACTAGAATAAACTGTACAGTTAACAATGATACCCTGATAATCGAGAAATAGTTTAGATTAAGGATCTGCGGATGTTTGTTTGTACAAGGGGGCGTGGACGGTAACTTTCATTTCCCAGTACCGTTCACAAAAAGGCACAATCAAATCGAGATTGCAACATTTTCGATTTTTCTGATTTTGGGCGTTCTTTAAAAATTTCATTTTTCTCTATTATATCATTATAATCTCGATACCACTTATAAATTTACCTATCTCTTCCAAAGCCCCGAGAAACATCAACCACTTTCCTCCATCAACATGGTCTACATTATTCTCTATGGTGTCTATCAACTTCTCAACTGCTAGCTCATGTGGCTCTGTGGTTGATATTGTTCTTGCATCACTTTCATCTGAAAATGTTACATGAAAACTGATTTCATTTAGTATATCTTTAGTGTTTGATAACTCTATATCAAACATTATTATTTTCAGCTTTATGTTAACCTTTACTGTTTCAAGGTTAACCAACATTGAAGAATTCTACATGCCTCATAAAGAATGGGTTATTTTAGCTTAACATAATGATGTGTACAATTTGAATAAATGTTAATCGTCTAATGTTACGTAATGTACATGTACATGTATGTTGTAAAACCTTTTTGTGTTTTATCAGTGTTTGAATTGTTTCATTGCTACATACTACTTGTATATAGGTAGTTTAAATCATGAAAAACTATACATGATATTGGAAATGTTTAATAAAAAAGCTACATCGGAGCGAAACGTTCATTTAAAGAGTTAAACACATTTGAATATAGTTTTGATGCCATCATTCTTGGCCACTGTATTGTTCAATATCGGATATAATGTTAAAAAAAATTTCTATTACAGAGGATATATTTAAACCAAAATCACTGGATATATATACCTATATAGGTAAGATATGGAAGTATCTCTTTCACATTAAGATGCCTTTGAAGTTTCGGCAGGAACACGTGTATCATGTATTCTGTATTCTTCGCCTTACAAAGGTGACAATCATCGACGGATGTGTCGGTGTTGTAGTGTATGTCTAGTGCAGAATCTGGTGTATGAATTGTCCTCCTGTCAAACACACTTTCCTGTGGAGAAAATGTTGTAATATAAGTTATAAAATATTTTTGAAATGTTATATAGTCCTATATAAACGATTGTTTGAAATATAAGTCGAGTCGCCAGACAACAGTTTCTATACGGTCATATAACCTGTCAGGAATATTCATTACGAATTTATAATACAGTAAGCATTATAATTTTACAGATTTCTTCATAAATTGACAGCAGCAGTGTTTATAAATCAATTATCCAATGGAAAGCGACGTCACAAACGTATAGGCGTTTTATAAAATTTAATATCAAACATTGTACATATATTTTATCTGTCGTGGTCACGTGATCATTAGACTTCTGTCATTACAGTATACAATATTGACGTATTTAGATAGTTGTGCTTACCACTTGGGAAACCGGAGTAGTGATTTGATCATAAAAATAGATTGAGAAAAATATTTTAATATAGATATTATTCAGGGTATTTACCCCACATACCATTGTAAAGCTTATATCACTTTTATCTAACCCAAATAGGGTGGTTTAACTGGTCCGGTAAAGTTTAATATTTAGACTAGTCTAAACAACTAACAACTTTGTATAAAAGGAATAAAGGTATGAACTTAAACAAACTAGTCTTTCTACTAGATAGTTGATATACAGAATTGTTATTGTACAAATGTTCAAACTTTATATTGTTTGTTTTAAGACTTGAGAAATTGAGAGGTGTCTTGGTGACTAAGAAGTTATTTATTATACATACGTAATACAAATATAACATAAAATAGAGTGAAAAAAAATGAAATCTATATTTCCAGAGGTAGATACCATGTCCTGTTTTCTTGTATAATTACATCATTTTTCTACTCTATTACCAAAGCATAGGACATAAAAATGCAAGTGTTCTTACTAGTTCATTGCCCGAAGTATCTATGGAAACAAAACTGCCCTGTCAAGAGAAAAACAATAGTATGATATGTTGCTTTTAATCGCTTTTAGTATTCGCTCTTTCATCAAAACAAAATTGTTGTAATTAGTATATTCATCATTTGTTTTAAAAAAGAAATAGAATAATTTCGATGCATTTTTACCATACAGTCATATTCTACTCTAAAACTGTAATTGCTCAAACAATGTTAAAGGTTTCCAAACATTTGGCTGTCTGGAGAAAAATGCACTTCCTTTTCCACCAGTTGTCCTAACATTTTTCTAAGGTCACTCAGGCTTACAGTTGACCAAAGACTTATATTACAATCATATTTAAATATAGCTCTGTGAATTGGCTATTCAGACGTTGAGTTATTCTTTTATTACATACACTGTTACAATGCAAATAAGGAAATTTTCTCTTTGAGAACTTGACAATGAAAATAAAACTGTTACAATGCAAATAAGGAAATTTTCTCTTTGAGAACTTGACAACGAAAATAAAACTTGCACTTGAAGGCTTTTAAACATAAACATAACTTGTGAGGAAATCTAACAGTCAATGTAGGAAAGTCTACCTCGTCTTCCCATTCAGACATGTCTGAAGGCATGCCGGTATATCCATGAGCTCCGTCTATGTATACTTCCAGATTTCCATCTAGTGTTGTCTCTAATGATACACTCCTTTGCTGATAAAGAAATAAATTAATCAAGTAACAATATAAGTTTTTTTTAAATAGTGTATTAATAGTGTATTAAAACTAACTGTCCGCTGCTTTTCAATATTTCATTATTATTATTATTATTATTATTATTATTATTATTATTATTATTATTATTATTATTACAATGATACATGTATATATGAATTCCGACAAAATAATTTTCAATATTTAATAATTGACATGTACGAGTATTGTATCATTCAACATATTTTTATGCCCCCGACATGTAATGACCGGGGCATATAGTGTTACCCTCTTCCGTCCTTCCGTCATTCTGTCATTCCGTCATCATCAGTTTCCGTTCATTATCTTAGTAACGGTTGCACACATTCAACTCAAATTTGACATATGGATATGTCATGATAAAATACAGGTCAAGTTTGAATTTGGTCATGGTTCGATGATTTTTGGCAGAGTTATGCCCCTTTTACTTTGAAAATAATATGAAATTTTCAGTTTCCGTTCATTATCTCCCCAACGGTACAACACATTCACCTCAAACTTGACATATGGATATGTCATGATAAAATACAGGTCAAGTTCGAATTTGGTCATGGTTTGATGATTTTTGGCAGAGTTATGCCCCTTTTACTTTTAAAATAATATGAAATTTTCAGTTTCCGTTCATTATCTCCCCACCGGTACAACACATTCAATTCAAATTTGACATATGTATATGTCATGATAAAATACAGGTCAAGTTCCAATTTGGTCATGGTTCGATGATTTTTGGCCGAGTTATGCCTCTTTCACTTTGTAAATAATATGAAATTTTCAGTTTCCGTTCATTATCTCCCCAACGGTACAACATATTCAACTCAAACTTCACATATGGATATGTCAAAGGAATGCGCAGGTCAAGTTCAAATTTGGTCATGGTTCAATGATTTTTGGCAGAGTTGTGCACCCTGAAATTTTCAGTTTCTGTTTATTTTGTACAACACATTCAACTCAAATTTGACATATGGATATGTTTTTGGAATGCCCAGGCCAAGTTCTAATTTGGTCATGGTTCAATGATTTTTGGCAGAGTAAAGCCCCTTTCACTTTGAAAAAAATATGAAATTTACAGTTTCTGTTCATTATCTACCCAACAGTGTTACATATTCAACTCAAATTTGACATATGGATATGTCAAAAGAATAGGCAGGTCAAGTTGGAATTTGGTCATGGTTCGATGATTTCTTTGGCAGAGTTATGTCCCTTTCACATTGAAAATAATATAGATACATCTTAGGAATAAGCAGTTTAAGTTTGAATTTGGTCGTGGTTCAATGATTTTGGACAAACTTATCTTTCTTGAATGTTGGAAAAATTTTGAATTTTCAGTTTCAGCACTCATACTTTTGTGGAAATGTATGTAGCCATTATTTTGGCTACAAATATGAAATATGCTATTTTCAAAAGGTTAAGACTGAATAATTTCAGTGCCTGTTGAACATTGTATGGAAATGGTTTGTGTTAACACTGAAAAGATTTAAGGGCTTTGAACTTAAAATGAAAAAAATAATTTGTGCAAACAAATTTGGAACTAAATATTACAACATCTGAAATTTTGGCTGCATGCGGGGGCATCCGTGGCATGATGACACATTTCTAGTTATCGATTAATATTTTAAAATATGTTCAATATAAATTACTTACAGCATTTTTATCGGTACCCTTCTTTAATTTATAGCCATCATGTAAAAATGGAACAGCGGAGTCAACCTGGTCATGCTGTTAAGAACATGTACATATATTAATAGGAGGACGTGTTTTTTAAAGGTGCATGCCTCCAGATAAGCCAAAATATTTCAATAAAATAAAACCTGAGAAAAATGTACTAAGATTTTAGGAACTTAAGGTTTAAGTAATAATTTACATGTTTTTTTGCGATTAATGATTGATTTTTCTGTATTAATAATCATATTTCTATTGTGTTTCTAACGAAGTAAAGGCTGTTTTCGAATATTTTTACCTCATTTTGTTAATAAACGTGGGTTTGTATGTGTAAATTGTTTCCAGTTGGTTACTTTACAATATTTGACTTTTAGATACATTTTTAAATTTTCATGAAAATTAGCATAAATGTGTGCTCCTTTAAAGTAAAATTAATATATATACAACATGTTTATACATGTGCATATCACTAATATATAAAGTCGGTATGAAGGGATAGACAATGTCACTTTTATTGTAAATTTATTCAAATGATAGAGTTTTTCTTTATATCATTATTATAGTGACGAATAAACACAAAAGTTTATAATAATTATTTACTCATGTTTAAAATTAAACACACATACAGGATTATGTAATGCCATTGGAAAATAAAGTGGTCAAAATGTTGTATCAAATATTTAAAATATAGTACTGTCACTTGGTCTCTATGTTAGTCAAGGAAGTGAAACATTTATGCTTAACTTATAATCTAAAAGGACGAGTGATATATATGATAGTATTTTATCATGGTCAAAGTAATGAAAAGTGTCTCAAAAAAAATGTTCAGATTGTTTTTTTTTTTTTGTTTTTGGTTTTTACATGTAAATGTAATGTAAAATTTAATATGTAGATTGTAATGTGATATGTAAAACTAGACAATATACTATATAAACTCCTATAGATGTAGTTGTTTGAAGGGTTGTTTTATTGTTTGTTTATGATTATATTATATAAATTTATACTATAAGGAAGAAATTAAGAAATACTCCAGTTAGTAATAGTCCATATACCATAGAAAACATAAATAAATATGTATGGCAAATCTTACCTCAATCACGATGTATTTTTCCTTCTTCTTAAAAAATTTCTGTAGCCTTTTTGGTATTTTCACCTTAGGTTGAGAAAAAATAATTACTTTATTATTATATTATTATAATTATCATTATAAATAGGCATAAACTATTCATATTTACTACATTTTATTGACATTATATTTTTTCTTGTTTGATGTTGAAAAATATTTATAATAAAATATAAATCTACCTAAAATGTAAAAGTACAGTCACACCCTTTTTACTTAAACGTCACAAAATGATCAATAATTGTTTACTTACCCGGAATCTACGTCTAACGGTCCCTGGCTTGCTAATGTTCCCGCCCATATTATTCTGTGTTTGTTGATATGTTAACACAAATTATATTTTGATATTCCTTGAGAAAAAAATTAATTAATATTTAATAATTTTTAATTAATTTATTTTGATTAATTGGTTGATTTTAATAAATTATGGAATTGTTAATTCATATTTTGATCATTTGTAACTGATAAGTAAAACACTTTAAAAGATTTAAATGGGCTGCGCCGGTCTTGGCCAATATAATTTTGTAAATTCCTAATTATAAACTTAATACTAACAGAAGTGATGAATTAAAAGAATGAAAAATTAATGAATTATAAATTAATTAATGTCTTAATTCAAAAGGTTAATGTCTTAATGATTATTTTGTTAATCTTTTAATAAATAAATATTTATAAAAATAAATCATTTTTTATGAAATATCAATGTTTAACTTAAATAAATGAATTAATTACTTTAAAAGGCAAAATATTTAATCGTTTTACCTGTAGAACTAATGTAAATCTTTTGAATATTAAAGTAGTTTTGACCCACATTTTAATATATACCACAAATACGGTTATTTCCAATGTATTTAATTTTATTATTTCTTTTACGATTTAATAGAGAAAAAAGGGAAATTAAACTTATTTTAATTTTATACATGATAAAGTGATTTAAATTTTATTTAAAACGTATTAAAATGCACGTGATTATTTGAATGGACAAACTATTGTATTAGTATTGACCTATTTTTAAACTGATGATCCATTTAGGTGACATGGTGTTAATTTTGGCTTTTAAAGATGAATTTTTTGTTGCCTATCAACTGAAAAAATTTTTTATATTGTCGCAATTATTCGGATTTTTATAAACTGGATTTTATTTTAAAGTAATTGAAGTATTTGTGTTTTTTTAGATGTAAAGTTTGCGTGTTAAATTAAATTGAAAATCGGGTGACTATACATGTATTTGGGATTTTTATCTTTCGCTTTATCGATAAGTTAAACAGAGTGATAACATTTGTTTTACATAATACGGGTGGTTTATGTTACACTGAAATCACCGTTAATTTAGTCATGAAAAATGTCGTCTGCTACTAAATATAATTTTACAATTACGTTTATTAAAATTCGTTTGGGTTTTTTTTTATTTCATTTCATTCATTTCAATTTATTTATTTATTTATTCATTTATTTATTTATTTATTTATTATTTATTTATTTGTTTGTTTATTTTTATTTATTTTATTTCATTTTTTATTATATTACTTTTATGACTTTTTTCCTTATTATTGTCTATTTATTTTTATTATTATTTAATTATTTATTAATTTATTATATTTATTTTTTATTTATTTAATTTAATTATTTATTATTCATTTCATTTATTTTTTACTGCGGCGCAAAAATCTTGCAAGTGATTATAATAAACAAAATACAACAGTAGAACAGTATGGTCATCGCTTTGACTTTGTACTGACTCGGTTACATACATTTATAACTTAACAAAAAAAATGTTTTTAAAAACCAACACATTTTTACTTAAAGAGAAATTAAATAGTAAATGATTATTGTAAAACTTCGAAAATATTTAAATAAAATATGAGGGTGAGTAGATTAGGGAAGAGCATGCTATTGCTTTAATGGACAAATGTTTTCAGAGTCTGACCTGAGAAAGATATCCGACACGAATCTTATCTATATGTAAGAATTTTTGAATTTGAAATCTAGTTTATACAAATTTATTTTAGTTCGATTGTGTTGGAAGCTATAAGCTTGTTGAAACAGTCTCGAATCCGTTCCTGGAACTAACCAGTACTCAGCAATCATTTTACTAGATTACTAGTCCGACGCGTTCACCACCCGGCCACGCCGCCACTTTAACTTGAGTTGTAAAATTTAAGCAGAAGATATTTAAGTGCGAGGTTAACTAGGAATATGACGCTTTCATAGTCCGTGTTTAAATAGTCTGCCTATAGTTATCATTGAATACATTTAAGCGCGTGCATGTCAACAATTGCAAAAGCTGTGGAGGGCGTTTGTCCGCGGTGTAAATTTGAGTGTAAGACAACGAGTCCGCCATGTATATTAGAGTCAAGGAGCGTGAGTCCTCCGTTTAAATTTAAGTGGAGGGCGTTTGTCCATCGTGAATATTTTACGAAAGTGACTTTGTTCTTCCCGTTAATTTAATGGGAAGGATTTTCTCCAGCTTGTCTTTATAAGACGGGAAGGCTATTGTCTGTCTCCTTATCAAAGTCGACCACGACTACCTTTCAAATTTATTTTTATTTCTCTTTAGGGATCTCAAAGATCCATTAATTCCCAGAAATTCTATCATTTTATGTCTCAAAAACTTTATTTTAGGTAACTTGTTGCAATTTCGAAAAAGTTACTTAATGGGCATATAGATAAACTTTACTTTGCTTCTTTTGCCATAGATGCGGTATTTTGCATACTTTATTAGAAGTAAAAGTACTTCTTTGATTACATTTTGCTGTCTTTACGACATATTACTGAACCTTCAGTGCTATGTACATCATTCAGTTCTTGCACAACAAACATGCTCTAAATCCTTCACTTAACAATTACTAAACACGTGTTTGACCATTCAAAAGAATAAAAAGGAAAGATTTCTGAGGCAAAAGGTATAATTTTCTTTGATTTAGCTCGACTATTCGAAAAATAAGGAGAGCTATCCTTGTCCCTCGAGAGTCGGCGTAACCATTTATGTTAAAGTTTGCGTACCACCTCATATATTTTCAAAGTACATTGACATATTGCTATGAAACTTTGCACATCGCAATCATGCCCCACCTTGCACACAGGAGGAGGTAACTGTAGCTTCTTCACAATGTTATGCTTTATATTACTATCAAGTACTGAGAATAGTCGAGCATGCTGTCTCATTGACAGCTATTGTTTATACTGCCAAAAGTAGATGTCAAAATGGCATGCACCAATTTAAAAGTGATTCCAGTGCTGTTATAATATCGTTGAATTGTTGTTGTTTTTTGTTGTTTAGTTTTTTCCTTCACATATCTCAATACTTATATTGAAAACTGTTTAACCTGATGCTTGTAGATGTCCTATGTATTGAACATTTCCTTGCCTCTATTCCAGAGAGAAAAAGAAACATCATAAAGTTTCCTCAGAATCTAGTTGTTTTCCTTTGTTTTTCATGTTTGTTTTAGCTCTAGGGAAACAGTTCCCAATTTAAATCTGGCCTCCTCCCTACCCCCCAACCCCCACCCTGAAATTTACATGTAAATTAAGTCATTTTTCATCTGGCCATTTTCCTAGAAACTTACAAGTAAATTAAAAAGCTTTTTATGTTGTTAACAGTTTTGGTGTTGTTGTTTTTTTATCTGCCAAACTTAAACCGTGGCTGCGTGGCCGAGTGGTTAACGCGTCGGACTAAGGATTGCTAGCCGCGTTGGATCAAACCACCTCAGGGTCAAGTCGAGCAATAAACCTTTACAGTCATTACTTAGTACCGGTTGGTTCAATGAAGGTATTTAAAGTGTGTCTATAAGATTATAGCTTCCTACACAGACTAAAATAAATCAGTATAAACTAAACTTAACCGACGCGGCATTACAATGTATATTAACGCTAGTTCTCATCATAAAAAAAAAGATGAATATCATCGAGCGCTGGACAACAGACTGTTTTCAATATACCCGGTAGGCATTGGCTGATACATCGAGAAAAATAACCAACAAACGTTCAAAATGACATATTTTATTTCATATGTTTCTGATAATAATACATAACTGTAAATTCACATCAAATAGTAAATGTATAACGTTTTTAAAATGGACGGAACTAATATATGTTCGTCTACGCTGTACTCAAAAGAGTGGATGTTTCAAACCATCTGTGTACATGCATGAAGAAAACAACTCAAAATTAACATTCTGTATCAAGTTACTATGTGGGTACATGCTTTATGGGTTTTCATGAATATTCATACTGCTCATTAATATTCATGACTAATTCCTTAATGTTAGTCAAGCAACATGCGCATACCATTTCATCCGAAATGTAATGACGTAATAGGCAGGCTAAAGATTGTATATTTAGTTACCTTTTAGTAACACTCATAACTACAAGCACATGTCGGTAATTCCATTGTACGTTAGGAAAACACCTTCTCTATGCACAAATTACGTATTTATCAATTTTACTTCCTCCGTATGATTCAAATTTAGCATGTGCTACGCTCAGGGAATTCAGATTTACTATGTATCAAGCACGAGAAGAAAAACCATTGTATCTAAACAAAATTAAAGAACCCGGTTATCTCCCTTGTTAACAACATTGACATCATACACGAACGTCTGCATGTAACTTTAACAAATAGCTAAAACCATAACAATTGAAAATGTAATAATAAAGTTAAGCATGATACTATGCATATATAAACAATGATGCAGTATCGATTTCAATTAAAGCAGTATGATGTTATCAGAGGGGCAGGGGTATTTGTCAACATTTATACATAATATAATATATAAATAACTTCTATAAACCATATTTATATCACAGACATCATAAATACTTTTGGAATATATCATTAAAGGCCCATAACGACCTACATGTATTTATTTATTGAAAACTTTATTTTATTAAACAAATAAAAACTAAAAATAGGCTTTAAATTTAAGTATGAACAAAGACAAAATCATTAGGTCAGCGGTGGTCTTTAAACACAAAGCTTAACTTAGTTATTTTATTTTCGATATATTTGTAGCTAAAAAATCGTTTCTTAAGTTTTTGATACAACATTTAAAAAAATCACTCTAATATGTCATAATCATGTAAAATTTCTTGTAACGAGAACAGTAGGACCATAGGGTCATGGCTGGTCTTTAAACATAAATGATAAAGGATTTTTTTTTACCTTCACAGAAAATCTTTAGTACGCTTAATACAATTTTGTATGTGTTGAATCAATTTAATAATAATGTAAAATCTATTTATAGGTATACACTTATGGGTTTTAAATACTGGAATCCTGAAAGTTTTAGAATACCCAAACATAGTTGACAGGTCACGTGTACAAATATTGAAATACTTTTTGAATTTTTCTCCCTCCTCCACTTCGTTATCAGAATTCCAAGGCTCCCCTTGGACCATCTTTTTGTAATCAATTCTTTTCTTTCTTTCTAAGGCTTTAGAAGCCATTATCCAATTTAGTTTTCTTTTTTAAACTGTTAAAGAAAAATGAATATAGAACCCTACAAAGGGACTATAAAGTCACACAAAAACAAAACCGCAATAAACTTATTCAAAGTCTAGCCATACAGACAAACACAAAGAAATATTTTCAAAAAGGCGGGAATGACACATTCCAAAATAGCAACGAGTTTTTAAATTTTAAACTTCTATGCGACACAAAACCTTCCTAATAGCAATGATAAATGGTAAGTAATCAGAATAAGTAATCAGTAATATGCGTAGGAATACAAACTCCTATGACCTAACCACAGTTAAAAATAGAACTACGGAAAGCAATTCAGCTAATTCCGTCCAATTGCCCGAAGTGAACCGAATGATATAAAAAAGTTCCAGTGTCGTAAAACTTAAAATAATTCGTGTATGAGGGTTGTGATTACTTATAGTATTGGTTAACTCTGTTAATGTGCTTGTATGCAACTTTTATTTATTTTATTCTATTATTCTATTATAAATTTATAAAGCTTTCTGTGTATGCGTCTGTATAATTATAGCATATTGATATTGATGACTTTTAGGACAACATCTATTTTAGGAATCCCATTAACTTGTTTTACGTTTGACATAACAAATTTTGTAATTATTCACAAATGAATCAAAACGTAAAAGAACTATCCTCATTCTCGTACATTTTATTTTAGAACTATCCTTTACATTTTATTTAATAGTGGCAAAAACTATCCCTGACATTAATTTTAGGGCTATCCCTAAAATTTTATTTTAGAATGGTGAGACCTATTATAAACATGACTAATGAGATTCAGCGATTTCAGTTTGCAATTCTAAATTGACCAATGTAAATTCTTTTTAAATTCAGTCCTTCCCTGTTAGTTTTACAGGAAGTCAAACTGATAACAAACGGACTTCGTCCGAAAACTAGATAATTCATGATACATTTTGTCTTATTGATTGTCTGAACTGTGACATATGCTACATTGTGGTAGGGGCGATATCGTTATCTTTATAAAATGCAACACTTCTTATCTGGACATAAGTTTTAGTAATGTGAGAAAAAAATCCAGAAATGCTGGTTTTCAAATGATGTCTTGAATGGTTTGGTGTTGTTTTTATTTATTTGTGTAATATGTCAGCCTATGAATCTTAAATAATCTAAAGCACTTCCATAAATAATAATCATTTTTCCCTTAAATCTTGGTGTTTTGAAGTTATGTAATTTATGTATTTTCTCATTTCGAGCTTAAAAATGTGCGACATTTTTTATGAAAGGGAGATAAATCCGTTCGTCATCTTTTCATAAAAGCATCAAGAGTAATTCCTCTTTAAAATATTTAAAATATATTATTTGGTATATTTTCTTTAACATATCAAATTTCAGGGGCTTTGTTATGTCAATGGGACCACACAATGTACACAGATATTTTGATTATGTTATGGGATATTTTGATAACGGGTATTGTAAATGCTTATAAATAAACTTATACAACATATTCTGCACTTTCTAATACTATGATTGAAATGGCTAGTATTGGCAGCTCTAATTATTCTCAATCGAATGGTTATTTGAAACAAAGATAAAAATGCACCGATAATGATTTGACAAGACTAACAGGATTTATGATTAAATAAAAAATCGCCTGGCGGTCAACATCAGATATATATACAGTGAGTAAGCCAATAGCGGATCATAGCCAATAACGGATCTGTCAGTAATTTAACGAAATATTCTTCTAACAGTTTTGAGCTTAAAAAATGTTTTTACCTAACAGGCACGGCATTAGGATGTTAGCTACTTGACAGCGGAAAAAAATGTAAACATCCGTGTAATTTATATCAGATTCACTCAGATGCTTAACCAAGCGTTTCCGTTTCTCGTGAAATTTAGCGCCGTTGACAACGCATATTTGAAATTGTTGCCTTATTTATCATCAAAACTCGAAAGATATTGGATCAAAGCTGGTAGATATTTGATGCCCAATATGTTAACTACCTGCAACAATAACCGTTTAAAAATACTTGAGGAATTATTTTGATAGCGCTATTCAAATGAATTGCACCGAGTTGTCCAAAAGCGGATCATGCAATTTTATAGGAAGGGACCGCCTCAAAGTTATACAACCTGTTATAGAAAATCTTTCTTTTTTAATTTTAGTTTGTAGACCAAATAAATAAATAAATGATATAAAGTTTAAATGATTTCTGTTAATATTACAACTGAATTATGCAGTCCATGCCAAAAAATGTATGTTATGCAGTATAAATTAAACAGCTGCAACAGTTAAATACTGTTCCAGGCTACATGTACGTAGGTATCCAATTTTTTTCCAAACTATATAATTATAACATCATAAATCATAGTTATTAAATAAATCAGATACAAAGAACATATTTTTTTTCATATTCAGCTATGTATATGACATATATATTGCGACTTGTCCTCACCCAGCGTCTGTGTCCTGATTTCAGTTTAAGATTTTTGTTCAGTAATTTTACAGTAAAATATTTTTTACATATACATTTTTTTTCTGATACAGAAATATATTTATATGATATTTTGTCCATAGTCTTGTCTTCCTTTAAATATTGTGTCCAGTAATTGATTAGTCGAGTGGAGCTGTCTCCTCTGACAGCTCTTGTTTCATAATTATGCTAACAATGACATCTCAATGCAGAATGGGTCAAAGTATTAAATAGTAAAATTATACTTAATGAATCCATGCTAGCTCAATGTTTATTTGTTTTATTGTTTCAGATTATGATTCCAAAGGCTAAAGGAAAATAGAAAATGTACACAGAAGTTCAGCTCTATGACCTAAAATTGTGTTGGTGCACGACGTTAAACCCAACAAAAATACAATTTTTCAGTCACATGTCTGTTACATATTACAATAAAGAATTCTTTTTTACTTAAATTACATATTTTTGAAGCTGTTGCCACTGTTTTATAACAATTAATTGTGACATAGAAGTTCATATCCATTTGTCTGCACAATCAGAATTATTATTACATTGCCTTTTATGAATGATAGTCAGAATTGTTTTACACTAGTACATGTATTTTGTTATGATTTTGTTCGTTTTTTATTGCAGATTTTTCTAAGGAGGAGTAAAGCAGTATATGTTGAAAATTTTGTTTGTTATTCTTATAAAATATATCCTAATCATACTGACCACATAGAAGAACATGAAAATTTCTAGGTATTGCACTTTTAGCTTTTGTTTCACAACAACAACAACAACAACACATTAAGGTTACAGTTACTTTAATCAAGTTTTACATAGAAGGTGTTTTCATGAGCTGCTTTGACCCCTGTAATCCTGAAAAAAAAATGAAAATGCATTTATAATGTCAACCATTTGTCTTGTGGTTGTTGCCTACACAAATCATTGAGAGCAGTTATCTAGTTCACCATTATTACAATCATAACATTACTATGTTAACCACAATCATTCAGTTGCCTCTTGAATTCTTTACTTAGTGGTACCCTTTACACTCTGATATTCAGGGGTGACATATATTTGTGCAATATTTTCTTTGTTCAGGACGAATTTGACAGAAAATTCGTGTTTTGAGACAATCCCCCATTCGTATGTCACGTGATCCGCTAATGGCTGATTTGACCCGTTATTGGCATGTTTACTAGATGTTTGAAAAAGATAAATGCACCATGATGCATTCAAAATACAAATTCACAAGAAGTATACAGTAAAAGAGGAATAAAAATACTTCAAATCTACATACATTTATTTAAGAATTTAAAAATCATTCGTTCATAAACACTAAAAGTTTCACTAGTGATCCGTTATTGGCCAACTCACTGTACACTCAAACATCTTAATTGAATTAAGTTTGATTCAAACTGTTTTTTTCAAAAATGGAGAGTTCTGATGTAGCAGGATTTACCGTAACCAAATCCGTAACATTAAATTATATTTCATTATATTATGTAGTATAATATTTATATATAATTTTATAATATTATATGTTATTGTACAATGTTACAGATTTTTGTTCTAACTCAATTCTTTAAAATTTAGATATTACATTTCTTTCAGTAATGTTTTCATTAAAAGTTAACTAATTTGTTCGTTCATGCAAACCGAATACAATCTATGTCGATAAATGAAGAGAAAACAAAATCATATAAGGTTCAAAATTTACTTTATTTTGAGTTTAAAAATGTCAAGAATGTAAAACGCTGGAGATAGTTTAACCACATGACATTACTCAGTGAACTTTTAGCAATATAATAGAAATAGGTTAAAAAAGCAAATGTGTGAAATAAAGTAAAAACTAGTTTGAGACATTATAGATCTAATTATTAAACCCAACAGAAATATTTTGAAATCAATTGTTTTAAACTTGGCTCGGTCAATTAAGTGTAAAAAATGAAATTAAACATTAAAAAATGTTCGTTGAATGTGAATTAACTGTACTTGTTTATAAATCACAAAACGCTTTTTCTTTTCTTTATGCAATATGCCGCAGATATGTATGTCCTAACTCAAAATTATGGTAATAAATGATACAAATTACAAAGGAAATTGATCGAGAACACATTTAAGCTTATGAATGTGTACCTAATCTATGTACAATGTTTGTTTGTTTTAAGGAACATCAACGCAATTTAGGTCATATGGCGCCGAGACAGGAAAAATGATTTTGGCAAACCTCGGGTGTTATAAAGCAACACCAAGGATCAAAACCAACTCACCTGCTGGAGAGCTGACAGATGCATAGACTCCAGTAATTCGGACCAATTAGTCGCCTAATACGATCACACAGGGATAAATGGTGGCTGCATTTCTGATATCTTAACCCGGAAAGGCAAGCTGTTAGCCACAAAGTGATTGTACAATGGTAATAGGTAAGATACTTATACTAAATATAATGGCTATGTATAATAGAAATTAAAGTGAATATGATCATGATTACAAGTTGTCTCTGATAAATATCTGTCGTCAATCTGGTCTGGCGGCGTGTGCGAGTGGTTAACGCGTCGGACTAGTAATCCAAGGATTGCTGACCGCGTGGGTTTCAAGGTTCAAACCCTGTCAGGGTCAAGCCGTTGTTTCCTTAAGCAAAAACTTTAAATTCATTGTTTAGTACTGGTTGATTTGATATCGTTTCAATCAGCATAAAGCTTCTAACACAATCGAATTAAAATAAATTTGTTAAAACTAATCTGGTCTTTTGTCAGAACAAACCAATACAGAACAGAATATACATATATACTTTATTCATTTACGAAATGAGCCAATAACACTTTTATACTAAACATGTACACAAATAAAAGAAACCAATATTAAAAAAAGTAAATTTATCAACATTATAAATCAACATATCAAACTAATATACATAAAGGACTGACTGAATATAAACTGTAATTCAACTAGTTCAGGAGTATGTTCTCAAACGAGTTTCTGGTGTGATAAGTATTTTTTCCTGGACGAGTTTCATAAAAGTTTATATCAATTGACAATGAAAATCAGAGTTTTTTAACAAGACTGAACATAAAAAAAACAATTCAATTACAATTTTATTTTCATTTGCAATCACACGCTTAACATAGTACAAAAGTGACGCTACAACACACAAATGTAATATAAAGAAATACGATACATGGCACATTACATGGAAAACAAGGGAAGTAGTGTGATAGATAAAGGTACATATTTATTTAAATATATAGAATTAGCATGATATAATTATTACCTGGTCTCGTGTTCACTAAGATTTAAGGATCAGCATCAAGTTGAGGACCAAATATAAAACTCAAATAAACTCCATTGTTCATCTTCAGTGATTAAATATTTAATATTAACTCAATAAAACTGGACTTGACATTCAAGAATAAATCTATTGTTTTTTATATGTGCATTTTATGCTTGTTCCAAACATTCATCTTGATTCCTGTTTTTATCCCATTAATTTATATATTTGTATTGTTATTTGTCGATTTTATCCCAAAATATTGTTGTTTCCTTGCAAGTCAGTAATGTTTTAAATTTTGTTTATGTACCATTTAATTACATTAGCAAAATACAATCAATTTTCTTTTTTTTTTCTTTTTTTCTTTTCTTTTATATAACAAATTAAATAAAATTAGGATCATTTGATCCTGATCCCGATCTCTTTGCCGGTGCAACCATAATTACAAGCATAGCAGGACAAAGAATAATGTAAATCACGTGTCAATTCGATGAACAAATTCCATCCACGTGGATGCATGACAACCCACTTTGAAAACAAGATTAAAGTCACCAAAATAAGAACAAAAGCGATCAATACATTGTAACTAGCAAAACCAAACGAAGCGAAAAGCAAAGATAAAGATAATAACAATAAAACAAAACAAATAGTTTGATTATGACTAGTACATTGTATTGATGTAAAAATATCGATGAGATCAGAACAGAACAAAGACATTTATTTGAGACTTGTACATAATTATTCGTCGTGCGAATAGATACACATACATATTTGATACAATATAACATGTCACATGATCATGTTAACACATGAAACTTTCATTGAATAAAATAAAACAATTTAACAAACAAATAATAAAAATATTCAAAATCTGAAGAACAAGATGAAATCAAGATTATTTTGACAACAGTCGTCTGCATGAGATAAATTTGAAATAAAGGTTTTATCAAAAACGGGAACTAGACGATTCATACTTTTACAAGATCAAATTTAAACTAGATCTATATTTAACAGTGATATAATCAAGTTACGAGTATACATTTAGGAATGTTATGCATTTGTACAGATTAGTTGCACATAAAAGTCGCAATGAACTGAAATAAGATATAACAATAAAACAAAAGACATAAAAGAGAAATTGAAATTCTTTGTCTTTGATAAATTATCAAAAATCCAATATTGTTAATAATCCAATATTGAAAAGCAAATACAAAAGAATGAGTTGACAATTGTACTTGCGACTTTAAAGGTATACTATGCTCTGCCTTGGGTAAAATACTTTTGGTGCAGTAATTTGTTGAAATCTAGTAAATTATTCCTGAATATGTCTAATTTGAATAAGTGAATGTATAAAATGGAAAAAAAGTTTGTATTACTTGTCAAATTAATTTGGTATATTCTTATAAAAAGTTTGTTGTGTTTTTATATCACTATGTAATCATTCTGTGATTGTAGTGTGTATAGTTAAAACGTAACATATTTTCTCTGTGTGAATTCAAAACATATTTATTTCACAATTCAAAAGAGCCTGTATAGTAATTATCAGGTTTTACAAATATCAAATTTGACCATGATATATCTTTAAAGGTGTAAACCCTATCGGACCTTATCCAGGTATTTGCTTCTTTAACAGCAGCAGTTCATCTGAGGATTTATTCACCATATTTATCAGTGAGTCCATCTTTTTCATCAACTCGTTCTGGTTACGTTCTATAATTCTCACAGACGAGCCGATTTTCTGTAGCTCAGACATTCCTTTCTTTAGCTCATCTATTTCCATTTCAAAAGGCTGCCTGACGGATGTCATCGAAAAAGCCATATTAGTTGTCCCGCCATCTTCTTCTTTGTCTTCATTTGCTTCAGCTCTCATTCGTTTTGATTTTGGCTCGTGAGTGATGGCGTTGCAACATGCAGACCCTACGCGATTGTGTAAATTACATTTTCCTCGTTTTCCATTCATGAACTTCCGTTTGAGGCGTTTGACAATTGGTGGTTTCTCCACTGGCGTTTCGTCAACTGTAAAAGTTAATAAATATCTCTTGTGAAATTGCTTATAACACTTTCTATATAACTTTTTACATATATCATAGAAGTGCGATACACAGTGGATTCTTTTTGTTGTATAAAAAGATGTGGATCTTTCATGTAATAGAAAATGTATCGTAATAATACCTAATATGAATTCATTTGTAATACGAAAATGTAAATGTAAGACTTAAGGAAATTGGAGAAATTAACAGACATTATCAAAAGAACGTATCACTATTTATATCATTATTTTACTATTCTACCGTCTGGTCTTATATGTTCGTGGTGTTCGATCATCTTAAACGCATCTGCTACTGCCGACATCCCCGCCTTGTTTAGAACATCTGCGAATTCTGTATACCAGTTTGGAATCCTCTTGTCCACCTTCTCAAGCATAATCCGGGCGGCATGGAATGATCCCTGGTTTCTTTCCGCGCTTTCTATCTGACCTTGGTCCTCCACATTTATGATCTCTTTCTCCAAGAGTAGATCGATGACCTCATTCAGGTATATGTTGTTGATAAGGCTCGGTTTCATAACTTTAAGAATCTGTGCAGTGAAGTGGTGGTCCTTTTCTGTTTGTCCAGTCAACAACTGGTGCAAGTAAATATTACCTGAAATTAAGTCATTAGTTAGTGTTTATTCTTTCATTTTGAGAAAATACATGTACATCTTAGTACGTATAACTTTAAAAATATTAACACTTGTATCCTAAAATAACACCGAGAATCTCACATAAAGAAAGAATAAACAGGGTCCGTGGTCTATACCTTAACGCAAACATAATGTATTTGATTGGTAAACTGTACAGTTAACAATGAAACCCTGCTAATCGAGAAATAGTTTAGATAAAGGATCTGCGGATGTTTCTGAATTCAATTTCACCAATGTTATATTCTGCTTAATCCGGTTGCATGGTGCGTGGACGCCAACTTGCATTTCCAAGTACCGCCCACGAACAGATTCAATCAAACCGAGATTGCAACATTTTCAATTTTTCTGATTTTGGGCGTTCTTTAAAAATTCCGTTTTTCTCTATTATATCATTATAATCTCGAGACCACTTATAAATTTACCTATCTCTTCCAAAGCCCCGAGAAACATCAACCACTTTCCTCCATCAACATGGTCTACATTATTCTCTATGGTGTCTATCAACCTCTCAACTGCTAGCTCATGTGGCTCTGTGGTTAATATTGTTCTTTGCATCACTTTCATCTGAAAATGTTTACATGATTTCATTTCTTTAGTATATCTTTAGTGTTTGATAACTCTATATCAAACATTATTATTTTCAAGATGTATGTTAACCTTTTAACTGTTTCAAGGTTAACCAACAAATTGAAGAATTCTTTCAACATGCCTCATAAAGAATGGGTTATTTTAGCTTAACATAATGATGTGTACAGTTTGAATAAATGTTAATCGTCTAATGTTACGTAATGTACATGTTCATGTATGTTGTAAAACATTACAGTGTTTTATCAGTGTTTTAATTCTTTTATTGCTACATACTTGTTGTATATAGGTAGTTTAAATCATGAAATAAATAAACATGATATTGGAAATATTTAATAAAAAAAATACATCGGAACAAAACGTTGATTTAAAGAATTAAACACATTTGAATATAGTTTTGATACCATCATTCTTGGCCACCGTATTGTTCAATATCGGATATTATGTTAATATTTTTGTTCTATAACGGAGGATATATTTAAACCGAAATCACTGGATATATACCTATATAGGTAAGATATGGCAGTATCTCTTTCACATTAAGATGCCTTTGGAGTTTTGGCAAGAATACGTGTATCATGTATTCCGTATTTTTCGCCTTACAAAGGTGACAATCGTCGACAGATGTGTCAGTGTTGTAGTGTATGTCTAGTGCAGAATCTGATGTATGTATTGACCTCCTGTCAAACAGACTTTCCTGGGGAGAAAATGTTGTAATTTTAGTTATAAATATTTTTGGCATGTTATATAGCCCTATATAAACCGTTGTTTGGAAATATAACCTGAGCTGCTAGACGAGGGTTATATTTCAAACAGCAGTTTCTATACGGTCATAAAACCTGTCAAGAATATTCATTACGAATTTAAGAGATTTCTTCATAATTATATTGACAGCAGCAGTGTGTATAAATCAATCATCCAATGAAAAGCGACGTTACAAACGTAAAGTGTAATATCAAACATTGTACAGATATTTTATCTGTTGTGGTCACGTGATCATTAGACTAATGTTATTACAGTAAAAAATACTGATATATTTAGATAGTTATGCTTACCACTTGGGAAACCGGAGTAGTAATCTGATCCTAAAAATAGATTGAGAAATATATATTAAGGGTATTTACCCCATATTCCATTGTAAAGCTTATATCGCTTTTATCTAACCTAAATCTTGTGGTTGAACTGGTCCGATAAGGTTTAATATTTAGATTAACATAAACAAGTAAAAACTTTGTATAAAAGGAATAAAGTTATGATCTTAAACAAATCAGTCTTTCTACTACAGATATTTGAATAACGGAATTGTTATGGTTGGTAGAATTCAAACAAATGTTACAAATAGTGCAAACTTTAAACTGTATGTTTTTAGACTTAAGAGATTGAGAGATGTCTTGGTGACAAGGAAGATAATTATTGTAAATACGTAATAGAAATATAACATAAAATAAAGTGAAAAAAATGAAATCTTTATTTCAAGAGGTAGATATCATGTCCGGTTTTCTTGTATAATACATTATTTTTCTATTCGCTTATTAAAGCATAGCACAAAAAATTGCAAATGTTCTTACTCGTTCATTGCCCGAAGTATCCATGGAAACAAAACTGCCCTGTAAAGAGAAAAACAAAAGTATGATATTTTATTTTTAGTCGTTCTTATTATTCGATCTTTTATCAAAACAAAATTGTTGTAATAGATTTATTCATCATTTGATTTAAAAAATAGAATAACTTCGATGGGTTTTTTACCATACATCATATTCTACTCTAAAACTGTAATTACTTAAACAATGTTAAAGGTTTCCCAACATTTGGGTGTCTGTGGAAAAATGCACTTACATATCCACCAGTTGTCCTAACATTTTTCAAAGGTCATACAAGCTTAATGTTGACTAGAGACTTATATTACAATCATATTTAAATACAGCTGTGAGTTGGCTATGCGTATCTCCTTTGATATATACAATGTTAAAATACAAAGTGGGAAATGCTCTCTTTAAGAACTTGACAATGAAAACGTTATAAACCTGCACTTGAAGGCTTTTAAACATAAACAGAACTTGGGAGGAAATCAAACAGTATATGTAGGAAAGTGTACCTCGTCTTCCAATTCAGAAATGTCTGAAGGCATGTCGGTATATTCATGAGCTCCATTTATGCATAGTTCCAGATCTCCATCTAGTGTTGTCTCTATTGATACACTCCTTTGCTGTATAAAGAAATAAATTAACTGTCTACTGTGAACTTGATATAATAAAATTGAAAGGTTTTTATTCAACAGAAGTGTTTGGAATCATTAGGGTTTTTTTTTTGTTGTTGTTGTTGTTTTTTGTTGTTGTTTTTTTTTTTGTTGTTTTTTGTTGTTTTTTTCCAATATTTAATATTTGCTTTGTATTGTGTCTTTCAAATTATTTTTTCTGCAGTTCGCCAAATTTTATAATTTTTCACTTTTTATCTTTATTTTTTCTCATATTTTCTTCTTTTCTCGGATTTCTTTCTAAATTTAAACTCCTTAACACTTCTTTATGTTGCTCTCCCAATTTTTTGTTTTGTTTTAATTTTGTCTTATTTTCATATAATAATGTTCACATATATTATCTTGGAGGTAACAATTTATTAAATCATTTGTATTGCCAAAATCTGTACCGATGTCTTGCTAGAAGGGGAGAGAATTACAATAAGCTTTGAGCTTCCGGTTTAATCCACTTCATCGTGATTTTGTACAAATTTTGCTTTCTATGTGTAGTATTGTAAAAAATAAATATTTTTAAGCCATCTTCTTTTTACCGATTAATATTTTCAAATATTTTCAATATAAATTACTTACAGCATTTTTATCGGTACCCTTCTTTGATTTATTGCCGTCAGGTAGAAATGGAACAGCGGAATCAACCTTGTCATGCTGTAAAATACATGTACATATATGAATGGTTAAAAGCTTCATGCCTCCAGATGATCCAAAATATTTCAATCAAATCAAACCTGAGAAAAATGTCGTAAGATTTTCGGAAACCTAAAAAGATGAGTTAAGTGAAAAGATTATGCTTAACTTATTACTCAAAAGGACGAGTGGAATATTTTTCTTGTCAACTGTATGATAGTATTTTATCATGTTTAAAGCAATGAAACTTTTCAGATTGGTTTTTACATGTAAATGTAATGTAAAATTTAATATGTATATTGTAACGTGATATTCAAAATGAGACAATAAACAATATAAACTCCCACAGATGAAGTTATTTGGGGGAGTTGTTTTTATTGTTTGTTTAATGTTTTTTGTTCTTCCTTTTGTTAAATATAATAATATACATGTATATGACTATATTATATATATATATGTATACTGTAAGTAAGAAATTAAGAAATACTCCTTTAAGTAATATTCCATATACCATAGAAAACATAAATATATATGTATAGGAAATCTTACCTCAATCACAATGTATTTTGCCTTCCTCTTGAAAAGTTTACGTACTTTCTTTGGTATCTTTACATTAGGATGAGAAAAAGAATAACTTTTTCATATTATTATAATAATTATTGTAATTGTCATACACTATTCATATTTACTACAATTTAGTGACATTATATTCTCTTTTTTCATTGTCAAGTTGAGCTGAATTGACTATAAATTTCAAAAGCTTGACTATTTTAATAGGGTTTGACTGACAGTTGATATTGAAAAATGTTTATAATAAAATATAAATCTACCTAAAATGTAAAAGTACTGTCATTCTCTTTTTATAAATTAAACGTCAAAATCTGTTCAATGAATGTTTACTTACCCGGTATTTACGTCTAACGGTCCCTGGCTTGCTAATGTTCGCGCCCATATTATTCTGTGTCTGTTGATAAGTTTAACACAAATTTTATTTTGATATTCTTTGAGAAAAAAAATTAATATTTAATTATTTCTTATTAATTCATTTTAATAAATTCATTGATTTTAATTAATTATGGTTGTTAATTCATATTTTGAGCCTTTGTAACTAATAAGTAAAACAATTTAAGAGATTTACATGCTTATTTATAAACAATAAACTTTAACCTAAAAACTATTAAAGTTAATTAATTGAACAAATAATGTATTATAAGTAAGTTTATGTCTTAATTCAAAAAGTGAATGTCTTTATGAATATTTTGTTAATCTTTTAATAAATAAATTTTACCTGTAGAATTAATCTATATCTTTTGAAAATTAAAGTAGTTTAGACTAACATTAGTAAATATATACAAAAAATACGGGTTTTTCCAATATATTTAATTTTATTATTTCTTTCACGATTTAATTTAAAAAAAGGAAAATAAAACTTATTTACATTTTATACATGATTAAGTAATTTAAAATTGTATTTAAAACGTATTAGATACACGTGTGACTATTTGAATGGACAGAGAATTGGTACTGACCTATTGTTAAACTAATGATGCATTTAGGTGACCAGGTGCTATAAATGAATTTCAAATACAAGGACAAGTATGGTTGATTCGTGACTGGAATGCTTGTTTGTGGTTAAAAAAGTATTTTATTTTGTATGACGGGATTGTAGATTTTATCGATGATGACAGTTATGTACCCGAAATTCAATGGATAATGTGGTTAAAACTCATTGATCTGTGTAAATTTACGTCATTAAGGATTGCGAACGGTAGACTAGGAAATGATCATAACGGTCCTTTTACATTTTTAATAGTCTAGGATCGAATGTAATAGACTACTTATTATTAAAAGATCGAGATTTTCAGTTTATCAATAATTTTAGTGTTTTACCTTTTAGTGAATGGTCACATAATTGTGCATTGTCATTTGATATATTATGTAATTCTAATACACCCGCTGTACAACAGCCGTATGTAAAAAGAAGTATTGTATGGTCTGAAAGCAACAAAGCTGCTTTACAAAGTAATAGTTACCGTACGAGGAAAAGGAAAAACAAATTTTTAAGAAGAAAATTTTATTTAACTTATACATTTACATGTATATCGTTATACATCAACTAGTAATACATATAAAACATTTTGTCAAGGTTTGTATTCAAATGCAAGAGAATAATTAATGTTTCAGTGTATACAATATGGAGAATAAGCTCTAATAAATATGAATCAGATATTGAATAACAGCAATTTTTCACTAATAACAGTGTATAACAGTGAATATTATTTTTTGGACCTTTTTTATGTCATGGCACTATAAAATCTTGAGACCAAATTTCGGGAAAGTGACCAGATTCAAAAGTATTATTGAATAAATCTCTAATATGCCCAACGAGTATATCTGCCGTAGAGATAAAATATTCGTTTAACAAATTATCGCTTGGGCAAGATGATCGTAAGATATCGTAAGATATCCAGGCTTCTTTATGCTCATCCTTAGCTTTCTTTACAGCGTTTGTTCACAACCTCTGACGTAAACTGTTCGTGCAAGTAGAAACTTGTTCCATTCAGATTATAACGCTGCCTCCTGACGTGTTCACGAACCTTGAAATATGAGAACATACATATTATATTACGGTTGTATCGTTTATTTGGGTCACTACTCTGAGATCCTATGCGATGTGCGCGCTCAGTCTTTATTCCATCTTCAATTTCTTTCGCTAGCTTCAAATTGTCGCACAAATTCTTCCGTAATATTTGGTCCGTGTCCGCCGGTTTCTCATTAGGAATTTCAGAAACACCTCTAAATAATAGGTTATTTCTCATTTGTTGCGGTTTTAAATATGATATTTCACTTTTTAATTCAATATTGATTTTTGAAGGTCCTCTATTTTAGAATCATTGCTTGAGCCCGAGAATTCGACAACTTTAACACGTTCTTCTAGCTTGTTAATTTTTTCGTCAGTACACTTTTGTTTTTATGAATATTAAGCCACATTTTCTTTAAATCTTTTTCAAAAAGTTATCAACTTTCTTCTCCAAATTATCTAACGTTTTCAATTTCAATTCAACATTTTCAATTTTATCTTCAATTTTCTTTAGAAACAAAAATATATCAGCATTAGAAGGCGATGAATGAACTGACGGAGGGCTTTCAGCACTTTTCTTCCCAGTTTTACTCATATTCCCAATATCTACTGTCGAACTTGAATAAGATAACGACTGATTTTCTATATTTCATCAAAAAGTACACTGTTAGTTGTGCTTAAAATTTGACTCTAAGAGATGCTGTTTGAAAAGCTTTATCTTCATAAAGTCCCTCTGACGGGCCTCCTTCCGCTTGTTTATAAATTTTCGACAAATTCAAAAATTCATCATCCGTACTACTTCTATCTTTCCGTTTCGCTTTATTTGTTCTGCATGTTTTACTCATTATAACATTCGCACATATAAGTCCATATTTCACTATCGTAAAAACTCCATATATGATGAGAAAACTTTAAAATATTAGAGAGTCTATTCAATACCACGTGACTCATCATCATCTAGGTCTGCATAGTATTTACAGACCCGGGTGGCGATTTGAAGACCGAGACAGCGTAGCGATCGAGGTCGGGTCTGTAAATACTATGCAGACCTATTCCGAGTGCGGTAACTATTTTACCTAAATGCTCTTTTGTTTTTCTATCCATACATCAGTTTTTAACTCAGTATTTATTAATATTACTCACCTATGTACTTTATCGTGTTTAAGAAAGCATTCCAACGCCATGCAAAGATACCATCCGCGACGCTCTTGTAATTCATTCGTTCTCAAATGAGGTTTTATTTGAATATTCTCGTGTTTCTCGTGGGGTTTCATTATGTCATATGGTCAGGTAATGTACTTGTTGAGTTGAGTCACAGAAAATGAAAACAGAACTTGTCGAGTAGGCAAAAGTAAGATAATTATTTTATTTTGATATATGAATACATAACATATTATTAATATATACAAATATTGAGAAAGATAAAAAAGTTTTCTAATCATAAAAAAACGGAACACTTTATCTTTACTGTATATATAATAAATTTCATGGTAAATAGATGATCCGGCCATTTCTAATAAATTAAAATATACGATTTTTTCAATGGAAAGTAAATGAATAAATATTAGTAATGCATGTAGATATACCGTCATGTAAGTTGGGTTGTTGTTGTTTTTCTGATGGCTGATTTCAAATATTCTTAGTATTTCATTCATGTTTGGAAGAATTTTCTTTCGGTGTCTTCTTAATTAGCATCATCCGTTATTCATATGTTTGATAAGACTGCATATAAGCACGCGGACTAGAATGGAAGCGCAAAGAACATGCGAGTACTGGTACACAAAATCCAAAGCTGAAAAAAATGAAAAAAGGTCTTTTTATCATTAAGATGAACTATACTCTCACTAATATTTTGGGAAAGGATGCAGAAGTTGACTTTGATTCGTTATGCACCAATCGTCGTATATATCCCATAATGCAGAATTGGCGAAATAATGCAGGTTTGTGCAAAATCAGACACAGTTGTAGAAATAAATGCCGAAAACTTGTGAAGCTATATAATTCGGCGAATGTGTTAGGTATACAAAAAAGGCAAACTATAAAGAAAGGCTAAATGTGCATTATTGTGCTCATAAATCTCGGCGAAACACAAACTTAAATGCCAGAAAAGTAACTAGTTCGTTTTTGTCACAAATAATCTGGAATTTATGTTATGAGGGTCCTTACAGCCATATGCGCTAATTAATTCTATCAAGTTGATGAAATGTACTTTGAATATACATCGACCCTTTTCCTATTCAAAGCGGTCATTACCCCCTCCCCCCACTACCCCATATAAATTTGTACAATTCAGCGTTATTTTTCAAAATGTCTGCGTTTACGGTGAATATTGTGTAATGCACGAGTTTCTCGACTACACATATTTTCTATTGTATAGAGAACAATAGAACAATAACAGGCCTGTATATATTTGCACACCTGTTAAGCGGTCGGTCAGTGATTTACTAGACCGCTTTTAACAAAAGAGCCGGTAGGTAAGTAATCTTATAAGCCAACTGCCGAAATTAAACCGTATTGTTGATATATGTTCAGTAAATTGTGATAAGGAAACTATTAATTCTTGTGTCGAAAGTTTTACAAAAGAATTTAAATGAGGCTGCATTACCCTTTTTTAAGAAATATACACTAAAAGATCAAACCAAAAATTAAATTCAATGATAGATATTGTAAAAAAGCCGATTGGTTTGATAATGAAAGTCGCCAAGCTAAATATGAGTTTTTGATGTTCTATCTCTTTTTTATATCATAGTTTGGAGACCTTTCTGTTGAAAATTTGGGCCTACCATATTAAATCTATTGTTCAATAGAAAGGGAGGTCTAATTTATGATTAACTCATACTACTTATAAAAATAATTTCATTTCTATAAAAAAAAACACAAAATTTTTGACATATATAAACAAGACTGGAATAGAAAAATGAATATTTCAAGAAGATTATCTTCCTATTGTATTTTCAATCATGAATTTAATCAAGACTTTTATCTAAGTGTTATTTATTTATTTATTTATTTATTATGCGGCGCAAAAACCTTGCACGTGATTATAAACAAAAGGTTTGGTATGAGTGAATTTTAGATAATAAAGTGACTATACACTGCTTACAAATAAAGATTAGGTGTTCAACAGTATGACAGTAAGGTCATCGAGATGACTTTATACTGATTCGGTCACGCGCTCTTATAACATAACAAAATTGTAAAGAAAAAACAATATCATAACAAAAATGTAAATTAAAAAAAAAACAACATAACAAAAATGTAAAGAAAAAACCATAACATAACAAAAATGTAAAAAAAAATATAACATTACAAAAATGTAAGGAAAAAACAATAGCATAACAAAATATGTATAAAAAAAACAATAACATAACAAAAATGTAAAGAAAAAGACAATAACATAACAAAAAATGTAAAGAAAAAAATAACATAACAAAAATGTATAGAAAAAACAATAAAATAACAATAATGTAAAGAAAAAACAATAACCTTACAAAAAATGTAAAAAAAAACAACACATTTTTTTTACTCGAAAGAGAAATTATATAATAATTATTGTAAAAGTTCGAAAATCATTTAAAAATATGAGTGTAGGTAGATGAGGGTGGAGGAGTGCTATTGCTTTTACTTGCAAATTTTTTAGACCCTGACCTGTAAGAGAAAACCGATATAAATCTTATCTACATGTAAGATTGTTTGAATTTGAAATTTAGTTTATACAAATTTATTTTAGATCGATTGTGTTGGAAGCTATAAGCTTGTTGAAACAGTCTCGAAACCGTTCCTGGAACCAACTAATACTAAGCAATTTTACTTCGCACCAACAAAGTATAGGTCATACGCTGACTTTCCAGCTTTACTGGTGGAAGAAGATCTCAAGCGCCCTTCCGGGGCATTTTAATGCTGCTAGTATGAGTAAGACCAGACCAGGGGTGCGTTTCACTAACAAACTTTCGTAATCGTAACTCGAGTTGGTAGATTACTAGTCCGACGCGTTTACCACTCGGCCACGCTACCACTTTAATTTGAAAAAAAAATTGAAAAAGTTAAGCAGAAGATAATTAAGTGCAAGGTTTATTATGAATATGACGTTTTCAGGGTCCGCGTTTTAATAGTCTGTCAATGGTTAACATTAAATAAATGTGAGCGCTCGCATGTCAACAATTGAAAAGCTGTATCTAACAAGTAAAGAGCCGTATGTCCTCCGAGTAAATTTGAGTGAAAGGCGTTTGTCCACGTGTAAATTTGAGTAAAGGGCATAAATTTGAGTGGCGTCGTAAATTTTTTTTTTACGAAAGTGACTTAACTGAGTGGGAGGGACTTTGTCCTGCTTGTTACTATAGGACGGGAATGCTTCCGATTGGCTCTCTATCAAACAAATCTACAAGGTCCACCTTTCCAATTTATTTCTATTTCTCTTTAGAGATATAAAAGGCCCATTAATTCCCCGAAATGCTATCATTTTGATGTCTCAAAAACTTTATCTTAAGTAACTTGTAACAGTTTTGAAAAAGGTACTTATTGGCCATATAGATAAACTTCACTTTGCTTCTTTTGCCATTGATATGGTATTTTGCAGTAAAAGTACTTCTTTGATTACATTTTGCTGCCTTTACGACATATAACTGAACGTTCAGTGCTACATTCTTCATGTCTTGCACAATTAACATGCTCTAAATCCTCCACTTAACCATTTCTTAACATGTGTTTGACCATTCTAATGTAAAAAAGGAAAGATTTCTAAGGCATAATGTGCCTTTGATTTTCTTTGATTTTAGCTCGACTATTCGGAGAATAAGTAAGCTACCCTCGTCCCCCGAGCGTCCACGTAACCATTTTTGTTAAAGTTTGAGTACCACCTCAAATATTTTCAAAGTACATAGACATATAGCTTTGAAACTCTGTACACTTGTTCAGCATCATGCCCCAAACCTGTACACTGGAGGAGGTAACTCTATCCAATATTTTGACATAATTATGCCCTTTTTTCGACTTAGATTTTCGTAAAGGTTTGATTACCACCTCAAATATTTTCAAAGTCCATTGACATATGGCTTTGAAACGTTGCACCATCATGCCGGGAGGTCACTGCATAAAGTGTTTTTTTTTTAATATTATGCCCCATTACAATCAAGCACGGAGAATATTTGAGCATGCTGACCTACTGACAGCTTTTGCTTATACTGCCAAAATTGCATGTACCGATTTAAAAGTACTGATTCCAGTGCTGTTTTATAATAGTCTTGTCTTGTTGCATATTTCAATACTTAAACTGAAAATTGTTTAACCTGATGCTAGAGAATGTCATATCCTTGCCACAAAGAAAAGAACATCAATAACGTTTTCTTAGAATCTGGTTCTTAGTGGGTTTTTTTGTTTGTTCTTTTTTTTTCTTTTTTTAGCTCTACTGTAGGGCAATAGTTTCTCATATTCATATGGCATTTTGCCCCCGAAACTTACATTTTTATTTGGGCTTTTTCCCCGAAACTTACATGTAAATTAAGTCATTTTTCAGCTGACCATTTTCCCAAAAACTAACAAGTAAATTAAAAAGTTTTTATGATTTTAACATTTCTGATGTTTTTTTTAATCTACAAAACCGGAACCGTGGCGGCGTGGTCGAGTGGTTAACGCATCGGACTAAGGTTTGCTAGCTTTGGTGGCTGATTGGAACGCTCTTGTGCGTCCTGTTGGCGCTAGCGGAAACACTACAAAGCGCCAAACGGACCGTTTTCTGACTTTCGTCTTGTCGTCCTGTCGCTAGCGACAACACGTCAAAGCGCCGAACGGCGCATTGTCGTCTTGTCTCTAGCAAAGCACGCCAAACGGCGCGTTGTCGTGCGGCGCTTTGTCGTGTTGTCGCCTGGCTTGTTAGCCAATCCTTTTCGATTTTGAAACGAGCGACAATGTATTTTTTGCAAAAAACACGCCGCACCCCAACGCGCCGTTTGGGGGCATGTTAGGGGACAGGAGGACAAGACAAAAATCTGAAAACGCCGCTTTTTGGGCGCTTTTTTTCATGTTTTCGCTAGCCCCAAACTAGACGCAAAAAGCTTTTAAAAATTTAGACACCATAGTATCGCGGGGGATCAAACCAGGGTTGTTTCCCCCGGTGAGCAAAAAACTTTAAAACTCTTTACTTAGTACTGGTTGTTCCCATAAGGATTCAAAAGGGGTTTTTAAATAAGCTTATGGGCCCCTACACAGACAAAAAATAAATAATTAAAAACTAAACAAAACCCACAGGGCATTCCCTGTATTTTTAACGTTTAGTTCAATATACAAAAAAGGATTAATATCAAGCCCCCGGAAAAACAGACTGTTTTCAATTTTCCCGGGGTTAGGCATTGGGGTTGATACATCGAAAAAAATTTAACCCAACAAACTTTAAAAATTGAATTTTTTATTTATATGTTTCTGATAAAAATTTGCAAACTGAAAATTTCACATAAAATTTGAAAATGTTTAAACGTTTTTGAAAAATGGACGGAACTAAAAATTTTGTTCGTCTACGCTGTACCCCAAAAGGGTTTGTTTCAAACCACTGTGAACATGCTAAAAAAAAAACTCAAAATGCCATTCTTTTATCAATTCCCCTTATTTGGGGTAATATTTTTAGGGGGTTTTCTTTAATTTTCATACTGCTTATTAAATTCATGACTAATTTCTTAGTGTTAGTCAAGCAACATGCGCAATACCATTTCATCCGAAATGTAATGACGTAATATGCAGGCTCACGTGAGGCTATTAAATATTACAAGACCGTATATTTAGTAACACACGTAATTACAAGCACCTGTCTGTAATTCCATTTTACAAATATTTAGCATTTTAGGAAAACACCTTCGCTATGCATAAATTAGGTATTTATTAATTTTACTTCCGTTTGATGCAAATTTATTACGTGTGCTCCTACTACGTATCTAGCACGAGAAAAACATCTTTGTATCTATCTATTCTCACCCTTGTTAATAACAATGACGTCATACAAGAGCTTGCGACAGTTTTGTTCTTCGTCTGATGTATTTTTAACAAATAATTTGAAAAATTGCCGACAAAGAAGAACCCATAGAAACACGCATTTGATAGTTTTGCGAGGAAATACAGTTTATCCCCTACCGCTTTCCCCTCAAAAAGCTTCTTTTAATTTTCATACACCCTGCTGTAATTTTTGCCTTTTTTTATAATTGAATTTGAGGCTAAAGTCTGTTAATTTAAAAATATCGCCCACAAAACAAAAAAAAAAGTTTGTCTTTTTATCCCCAGAAAATTGGGGTTAAGTTTTTTTGCTTATTTAAGGGAAAATTATGTTTATTACAACCCTTGGGCTTATTTTTACGATGGGGTTTTTAAAATAAATCTAAAAGGGAAATGAAGAAGTTGGAGGGGAAAAATTTACCATTTTTCTCAAAAAAAAAATCAAAGTTAAAGGGGGGACAAAATTTCGGGAAAATAGTCTTGCCTAGAGTATTTAACCTTCTCAAAAATGCTCGGAGTGTTAATAAGAAACATATATTATTGAAGTTTGAAGTGGATACAATTAGGAAATAAAGGGAAGTTATTTTTAAAAAAGGGGGGGGAGGGAACCCAAACATTTTTTTCCCCTAAAAAATCTAAGTTCAAGGGAAGGTAATACTGATATTTTTTTTGTGCTAAAGGGGGAGTTATTTTTTTAAACCTTGTCACATAATGATTTGGTTGAGATGACCACGAAACCCTTATATTTAAAGTTTGAAGTAAACACCTTAAGAAATAACAGAAACATATAGTGAAAAAGCTGAAAAAATTTAAATCAGAAATCTTTGGAAATTCAGGCTATTTGTTGCCATAGCAACCAGAATTTTCAAACATAAGAAGAAAAAGAAAAAGATGTGCATAATCTCCAGGAACTGCCATCTAACCCATATTTCAAGTTTTCAAAAAATATTTTCAGTACTTTTTTAGTTATCACTGGATCCAGTTTTATGTGTTTAAATTTTGCCATATTTCAGACTATTTTTGTTGCCATAGCAACCAGAATTTTCAACATGGAAGAAAAAAAAGACGTGGCATAAATACTCCATACGTGCACCATCTATACAATATATCAAGTTTCATAAAAAATATTTTCAGTACTTTTGCCGGCCGTTTATCGCGGGGATCCAGTTTTGTGGACGGACGGAACTGACGGAATGACAGACTGACAGGACAGACGGACAGACGGACAGACAGACAGACAGCAGACGGACAAGACGGACGGAGGGTAAACCTAAAGTCCCCTCCGGTTAAACCGGTAGGGGACTAATAAGCCACAAGAATCAACCATTCTTGTTGTTGTTGTTCTCTATAATTTCGTGTATGAATAAATTGTCGGAAAGTTTGACAAAACATGATAATAAAGTTAAGCATGATACTGAGAATATATCAACAATGATGCATCTAAAAGATTTGAAATATTTCAGTTAAAGCAGTATGATATTATCAGAGGCAGGGGTATTAATTTGTCAACATTTATACACAATATAATATATAAATAACTTCTATAAAACATATTTATATCACAGACATCATTTTTGGATTATATCATTAAAGGCTAATAAGGACCTACATGTATTTATCTATTGAAAACTTTATTTGATTAAACAAATAAAAAAACTAAATTTACGGTATGGTGTGAACAAAGACAAAATCATTAGGTCAGCACTGGTCTTTAAACTCTTGAAACATGTAGCTAAACTTAGTTATTTTTGTGTGTGTGTTTTTGTTTTTGTTCTTTTTTAACGTGTCTTGTGTTTTTAAAAATACACTCTAATATGTCATAATCACTTTGAGTCTCTTGTAAGAAGACCATAGGGTCATGGCTGGTCTTTGTAAACAAACATGTTAGATACTTATTGTATATCGCTGAATTATGTGTTTCCCCAAATAGTTTAGAATGCTTTTAAATCTAAAAACTATTTATAGGGAAAATGATGGGTTTTTAAAAAAAACTTGGGAAACCTTTTAAAGTTTTTTAATACCCCAAATTTGTTCCCCGGCACGTGTACCCAAAAATTGAAAACTTTTAATAAACATTGTAATAAAAGATTAAAAAAAACTTTTGAATTTGTTAAATTTTCAGACTATGTATACATTTTACACAAAATTTTTAAAATCTTTAATTTTCCCCGAAATGTTCAAAACATTTTTTTTCTCAAAAAGTTTTTTAGGTAAAATTTTATGTTTTTGGAAAAAATTTCTTATTTTGGCCCCAAAACTATCCCTTTGTTTTTTTGCCCTTTTATACGGGAAATTTTTTTACCCCTATTTGAAGTAAAAAAAATACTTTTTTTACATTTTTTTCCCGTCTTTTCGCATATAATGAACGTTTAGGGTACCCTTTTTTCAAGTTCTTTTCACAACTAAATGCTTTTAAAACCCCACTTTTTACTATTTTAACCCCGTGTTTGAGGCCCAAAAGGTTTCCTTTAATTTTCTTTTTTTTAGCTCGCTATTCAAAAAAAAAAGGGGAGCTTTCCTTGTCCCCCGAGAGTCGGGGTAAACCCTTTATGTTTAAAATTTGGGGTACCCCCTAATTTTCAAAGTACATAATTTTGTATGAAACTTTGCACATCGCCAAAATCATGCCCCACCTTGCACACAGGGAGGAGGATAACTGTAGCTTCTTCACAATGGGTTATTGCTTTATTTATTACTATCAAGTACTGAGAATAGGTCGAGCATGCTGTCTCTTGACAGCTATTGTTTATACGGGCCAAAAAAAGTAGATGTCAAAATGGCATGCACCAATTTTTAAATGGTTGTATTTTCCAGTGCTGTTTTAATTATCGTTGAATTGCTTGTTGTTTTTTTTGTTGTTTAGTTTTTTCCTTCACATATCTCAATACTTATATTTGAAACAACTGTTTAACCTGATGCTTGCTAGATTGTCCTTATGTATTGAAACTTTCCTTGCCTTCTATTCAGAGAGAAAAAGAAACATCATTTTAAAGTTTCCTCCAGAATCTAGTTTGTTTTTCCTTTTGCTTTTTTTCATGTTTGTTTTAGCTCTAGGGAAAACAGGGTTTCCCCCAAATTTTAAAACTGGCCTCCTTTCCCCACCCCCAAAACCCCCCCCCATGGGAAAATTTTCATTGTAAAAATTTAATTCATTTTTCATCTTGGGCCCTTTTCCCAGAAACTTACCAAATTAAAATTAAAAAAACTTTTTTTTGGGGGGGTTTTTTTTTAACCCCCGTTTTCGGTTTTTTTTGGTTTTTCTTTCCCAAACCGAACCTGGCCGGGGGCGTGGCCCAGTGGTTAACGCGGGGGGACTAAAGGGGATTCTAGCCGGGGGTGGGGTTTAAAAAACCCCACGGATCAAGTCGAGAATTAAAACCTTTTTTCAGTTTTGTTTACTTAGTACCGGTTGGGCTCAATGAAGGATTTAAAAGGGGTCTATAAAAATTATAGTTCCCCACACCCGACTAAAAAAAATTTATTATAAACTTTTTCTTAAAAACGAACGGGATTAATTAAATTAACGCTAGTTTACAAAAGTGATTTAAAAATTTTGTTTGAGTGCTGGAAAAAAAAACTTTTCTCGATTACTAACATATAGGCATTGGCTGATACATAGAAAAAATAACCAAAACCCTTTTAAAAAAAATTTTTTTTTTTATATGTTTTGATAATTTTATAAAATGTAAATTTTACATCAAATACTTTCGTATAATTTTTTGAAAAAAGGGGCGGGAATTTAAAACCCTAAATTCGGGGGCCAAACGTTGTACTCAAAAGAGTTGTATTTTTAACCCTCCCGTGTATAAAGCAGGGAAAAAAAAAATCAAAAATTTAAATTTTTTTATCATATTACATATTGGTTTTTTTGAAAATTTATACTGCCCCTTAATTTTTTCATGACTAAATTCCCTTAAAGTTAATCAAGGGACTTTCGCAAAAACCATTTATGAAAAACGTAATGACGTAAAAGGTAGGCTCACGTGAGGCATTAAATATTACAAGATCGTATATTTAGTAACCATTTAGTAACACACGTAATTACAAGCACCTGTCGGTAATTCCATTGTACAAATTGTATTTTAGGAAAACACCTTCGCTATGCATAAATTAGGTATTTATTAAGTTTACTTACTAAGTATGATTCAAATTTATCTCCGCTCAACTACGTATTTAGCATGAGTAAAAAAAATATCTTTGTATAAGAACCCGGTTATCTCCCTTGTTAACAACAATGACGTCATACATGAGCTTAAGAAATTTTGTTCGTCTGCATGTAATTTTAACAAATAATGAAAATTAACAACAAGAACCATAACAATTTAGCAATCATTCTAGTTGTTGTTGTTGTTCTGTATAATTTCGTGTATGGATAAATTGTAGGGAAGTTTGATAAAACAATAATAATAAAGTTAGGATATATAAAAAATGATGCTTTTCTAAAAAGCTTTTTTGAAAAATTTTAATTTAAGCAGTTTTTATTACAGAGGAGGGGATTTTTCAACAAAAAAAACTAATATAAAATTAAATAAATTTTATAACCCTATTTTTATCAAGACTCATAAATTTCTAACATTTTGGAATATTTCTTAAAAGGGCCCTAAGAACCACATGTACTTTTTCTATTTTAAAACCCTTTTTTTTATTTAAAAAAAATAAAAAAAAAATAAAAATTGGGTTTAAATTTTTTAATTGGGATGGACAAAAAAAAAATCATTAGATCACGGTGGTTTTTTAAACACCCAAGCTAAAAATTTTGTTATTTTGTTTTTTATATATTTTTTGCTTAAGAAAAGTTTTTTTTTAGTTTTTTTAAAATTTTAAAAATTTTACTTTTAAAAAATTCATAAAAAATGAAAAATTTTTTGTAAAAAAAAACAAGAAACCATTTGGGCCCTGGCTGGCTTTAAAAAAAATAAAAAAGAAAATTCTATTGGGTTTGGGTTTTCCCAAAAATATATTTAAAAAAGCTTAAAGCAATTTTAATTTAAAATTTGGGGAAAATTTTTTATATTTAAATTTCTTGGGTTTTTTAAAAACTGGAAACCTTAAAATTTTTGGGAAAACCCAAAAATAGGTTGGGAAAAGGTCGGGGTAAAATTATTGGAAACTTTTAATTAAACTCAGAAAAGTTTTAAAAAAAAACTTCTGAAAATTTTTTAAATTTAAGTAAAACATTTACACAAAAAAATTTTCCCAATTCAAATAGAAAACAATTATTTTATTTTAAATTTAAAATATTTTAAATTTTTTTTTATACATGGGTGCTGTTATTTTGTTGGATAACTACAATAAAATTTTGGACGCAGATGTAAAAATCAAAACAATAACAAATATGAAGCCAAATATTCACCACTCCGGTATTCAGATGACTTCAAAGCTTCTAAAAATAGATTTAGAAGCATCACAATATCACATATATTTCCATTTTTGTCAAAAAGTTTATTTGTCAATTTTTACAATTAAAACACATCATAGCTATCAGTCTTTCACAACATTGTTAATAAAAACATTATTACAGTCAATTATGATTTTAATCCTTTGCTGGACCCAGTTCCATTTCTTTTTGGTAAAGCAATAAATCGGGGCCTCGATGTGATGTTAAATTCACCTTCAAGGGCCTCTGATAATACATTGAGTAATGTGTTCTCTATTATCCCTTCCACGGCATTTCCAAATTCTGGCAGTCTGAAATACACATAGATACAATTTAGTACAATAAAAGTTATTTAGTATTTTGTATGGACGTCAAAATACTACTTTGTTTACATGCTGCAACATTTATAACAAATTACTTCCCCTTTATCTCTAATTTCTTCAGGTTACAAGCAACTTACATTCTCTAAAACCTTTATTTAAATGTTATAAAATTCATATTTGCCCTTTCTAAAGAAGTAAACAATTTCTCGTTTCTGAGGTATAATGTGACTTTAACTAAATTTCTACTAAAATTTAAGTAGATCTTTTATTTTTAAAACATAGTTTAGCTGTTATAGCTCGACAAAATTGATGAGGTATTTTTATCAAATCAAAATTTCCTTAATTTGTGATACTGAAGTTCAAAGCCATTGAAATACAGATTCATACATTTCCAAACTGTTTCATAAATGCACTTTTTTTCATTGATAAAGTGATGCTAAATTTTTAGTAAAATAAATGAACAGAAATCTATCTTAATTTCATCACTTTAAGTATAGGTTAAAGTGTATTAGTACGTATTTTCATAATTAAATTAGTCAGGTGTGGCACAGCAGCGCGACCAATTTAATTATGTAAATACATACCAATAAATTTAAACCAGAGAAGTGTTTTAAATTATTTCTTTAAAGAGTCGATTTACAAGACTATTAACAGTTTGCCGATTATTCAAAGTAAATGTGTAACAATACATTTGAAATACTGCAATCCTACCGAAAAAAAATAATTTCAACACTAAATGAATAAAAAGAGTCATACATGTATATATTTAGCAATAGTAATCATAACAAACTTTCAAACAACTTACAAACACAGATAACAAGAAAACTGACTAAAATACACAATTTGGAAAATGGACCAAGAAGATGTACACCAAATTTCAATAGTAGTTCATTTTAACTGACTTTGTTAACAAGTACAATTGTGTAATAAAACAATGAGAATCCCCAGCATTGATAAAGAAATGGTTTTGGATATAAGTGACAACAGCACAGAAAAGTTCATATGGCAACTTTCATGCTTTATTGGCAGAGCAGGAATGCACGTGCCCTCCATGCATTACATGTATTTCAGTCACAGACAGGCACCGAAGAAGAACCATGGACATTCCAAGAGACAGCTGGATAGCTTCCCCTTATATGAAATAATTCATAGTTCCTAGAGGGATTCAAATCTAAAGATTGAAAAATGGGCAAGTCCCTTTAAAAAATATCATGAGGATAGAGTAAATTATATAAATATGACAACATTGCTTTTGACAAAAATATGAAAATTCTTCTTGTGACCAACATAAATATGGAAATTTTTGAAGTGCTTGACAAATAAACTGTTACAACAATAATTATGTCTAGCACTTAACATAAAAACAGCAGTTTTTAAAAAATGGCAAATTTTTCAAGAGCAAGAAATCAGTATGACAATTTTTCAAGTGCAATACATCAATTTGGCAATGTCTATCAAATTTATATAAATTGTCTTTTAATACAAAAATACAAAATGGTTTTTTGCCCTTGAAAATAAAGCGAAATAAAACAAACTTTAATAAGATAAAAGTGAATAAAAAAAGTTCTTACTTAAATACCATCCACCTTTTAAAGAAAACATTATGAAATTGAAATGAGCCGCGTCATGACAAAACCAACATAATGGGTTTGCGACCAGCATGGATCCAGACCAGCAAGCGCATCCGCACAGTCTGATCAGGATCCATGCTGTTCGCTATCAGTTTCTCTACTTGTTATTGGGTCTGTAAGCGAACAGCATGGATCCTGATCAGACTGTGTGGATGTGCAGGCTGGTCTGGATCCATGCTGGTCGCAAACCCATTATGTTGGTTTTGTCGTGACACGGCTCAAATAAAGATTTCTTGGTTTATTTCAATAATTGCTTCTTAGTTTACCTTGACCATTAAACTTTGCACAGCTTAGTAATTTCTGACATTAAATATCTAAATTCTGTTTTGTTTTTTTTTTCATTTTAAAATGATTCAAAGATTTTTTTTCCTTTTACATTATACTGTTTTTACTTTTACATGTTTCATAACATTTTTTTTATCACCAAGTTTCTTCTATTAGTAAGTACTATTTTTGCATATTCTTACCTAGTTTTGGTTATTTTCATACATGTTAAGGGCCATTTGCAAAGTGTACATAACATTCTTTTCCCCTTAATAATTTTTACTTTTTCATACATTTTTAAAATTTTCAAGAAAATTAGCATAAATCTGGAGGCATGCTGCTTAAAAAATTACAATCATATCCGTTAGAAACCCTTAACAAACTAGATATCAAAAAAGTCATTCTTGAATGTTACAACAATATTGGAAATAACACTAAAAGAAAAAGATAAAAGAAAATTATTTGAAAATAGTAAACAATTATGGCCAACCAATATAAGTAACCCTCAATCACCTCTTTTCCTTTTTTTTTTTAAAGGTTCATTATGCCCTAGAAATGCTTTGATCTTTTTATTTCTCAAAAAAAATTTATATTTGGTGTACTTTTATAGTTTCCAAAAGGTAACCCATCGGCAAATTACCTTAACCATCTTTTTATTTGGTTGCTTTTTCGCAATAAGTACAATAGTAACTTTAGTGATTATGTATTTTTTATGTAAGTTTAAATGCCACTTTGCCTACATTCTACAACTTTGATCACAAATTATTTCACATTTAGCACTACTTTATTCAGGTTACAAGCACCAAACATGCACTAAAACCATTATTTAAACATTATTAAATTCATATTTGCTTTTTCTAAAGAATTAAAAATTTATTCGTTTCCTGAGGCATGACGTGCCTTTAAGTACTCAAGAAAAAATATCTTACAACATGATACATATAAACTTACTTTTTCAGGTCCTGTTTTTGTTTCAATTGTTCCTCTTCTTGTTTAACTTTCATCACCTCAGCCTTAGAGAACCTAGGTGTACTAGTCTTGGATGCTCCAGTGCCACTAGTCTAAAAATAGTAACAAGGAAATATGTAAAAATAATTTCTTACACATTTTTTTGTTTAAAAAATCAAAACAACACAATTAAGGTCATATTAAAGTTTAATCTGGTTGAAGAAGACACTTGGTGCCCTTTTTATAAAATTAGGGTCTTATGGCAACTTTTCAGTTATTCTGGTTGAAGAAGGCCTTGGTGCCCCTATGAGGACACTTGTTTCCCTTTTTACACAATAATGTTCGCATGGCAACTTTTCAGTTTTTCAGGTGGAAGAATGCTTTGATGCCCCTATGAACCTTTTACACAATTAGGGTAATATGGCCACTTTCCAGCTTTTTTGGTGGAAAAAGTATTTGGTTGCCCCTTTATGCATTGTTTCTAAACATATACTTGAAAAGAACAAATGGTTTTCCCTAAGCTACCTTAATACCTTTCACACAAAAAAGGATTAAAAAGTCCCTGTTGAAATACAATAACTAACAAAGTTAAGGGGCATAAGATCCAACACTAGCAATATCGACCACAGGGGACCCCCCCCCCCCCCCCTGAACATGCATGAATTTTGGGGAGCCATTAAACAATATAACATTGTAACACTTAATATGAGCCGCGTCACGACAAAACCAACATAGTGCGTTTGCGACCAGCATGGATCCAGACCAGCCTGCGCATCCACGCAGTCTGATCAGGATCCATGCTGTTCGCTTACCGACCCTTTTACAAGTAGAGAAAATAAGAGCAAACAGCATGGATCCTGATCAGACTGCGCGGATGCCCAGACTGGTCTGGATCCATGCTGGTGGCAAACGCACTACATTGGTTTTGTCATGGCGCGGCTCAATTATCATTACCTTGCTTCTTCCTGAAGACACTGATCCTGTTTTACTCTTCGTCTTCTTTTTACTTGAAGCTGTAGAACTAACAGATGTGGGCGTGGCAGGTAGACTGGTTGCTCGCTCACTCGTCTCCTCTGTTACCATATCTGTTGTCATCTCTACCGGAGAGCCGGGAGGAGACCCAGATTCTTGTGGGGCGTCGAGTATCCTACGTTCTCCTATCTGAGCGAATATAGGAATCGGGTCCTTCATTACCTTCAGCACAGAGGAATGGAAACTCGTGTCATCCAGTAATCCTCTGTATAAACATAAGTAAAAATAATCTTTTATTATAAATTTAAAACAGCAAATGCCTATTTCAAACATTTTTTTTGGGGGGGGGGGTTAAAGGATGTCCGAAAGCCTAAAAATATCAAATTAGAATTTCTTACATAGATCAGCTGGGGCACTTAATACAGAAAGATATACAAAAGATAAGTAAGAAATATACTCAGAAATAAAGTTAAATTTATATTTTTGTGCTATACGTAGTCTGATTACAATGAAAAAGCATTGGAAAGTTTTTCAATTTGAGGTAATTTTTCCCAGAATATTCTGGAACAAGAGGGTCATGATGGCCTGAGGTCGCTCACCTGTATATAGGCCCACCAGCCCCCCCCCCTCCCCAACGTTGCAGGGCCATTTTTAACCCAAGGGCTTTTATTTGCACAAACTTGGTAGACACCCATAAGAAGATGTTTCATGCTAAACATCTAAAGCTCTAGCTCTTTGGGCTTTTTAAAAGAAGATTTTTTTAAAGTTTTTACTATACACATATAGTTAAAAACAATGACACCCCTGGGGCCGGGCCAGTTTTGACCCCAGGGCTTTTATTTGAACAAACTTTGTAGACACTTACTAGAAGATGTTTAATGCTTAATATCTAAACTCTAGCTATTTGGGTTTTTTCAAAGAAGATTTTAAGTTTTTGTTATACACATATAAGGAAAATCAATGACCCCCGGGGCAGGGCCAATTTTGACCCCAGGTCTTTTATTTGAACAAACTTTGTAGACACTCACTAAAAGATGTTTCATGCTTAATATCTTAACTCATGCTATTTGGGTTTTTTCAAAGAAGACTTTTTAAGTTTTTGCTATACACATATAAGGAAAATCAATGTCCCCCTGGGGCGGTGCCAATTTTGACCCCAGGGCTTTTATTTGAACAAACTTGGTAGACACCTATTAGAACATGTTTGATGCTAAATATCTTAGCCATAGCTCTTTGAGTTATTTAAAAGAAGATTTTTTAAGTTTTTACTATATGCATAAAGGGAAAATCAATGACCCCCCCGGGGCGGGGCCAATTTTGACCCCAGGGCTTTTATTTGAACAAACTTGGTAGACACTTATTAGAACATGTTTCATGCTAAATATCTTAGCTCTAACTCTTTCGGTTCTTTAAAAGAAGATTTTTTAAGTTTTTACTATATGCATATAGGGAAAATCAATGACCCCCTGGGGCGGGGCCAATTTTGACCCCAGGGCTTTTATTTAAACAAACTTGGTAGACACTCACTAGAAGATGTTTCATGCCAAATATCTAAGCTCTAGCTCTTATGGTTTTTTAAAAGAAGATATTTAAAGTTTTTTCTTTTGGTTGCCATGGCAACCAGAGTTCTGCATGGAATTAAATTCTTTGAACAATTTTTAAAGGTGACCACCAAAGGAACATTCCTGTGAAGTTTGGATGAAATTGGCTTAGTGGTTTATGAGGAGATGTCATTTAAAGTAAAAGTTTACAGACGGACGACGGACGGACGCCGGACGGACGGACGCCGGACGAAAAGCGATCACAAAAGCTCACCCTGTCACTTTGTGACAGGTGAGCTAAAAACGGAATAAGCAATAATCTGAAATTTTACAAACAAATTATTGGTGTAAAATAATTCCAATCCCATCATGTCAAAAAACTTTAGTGGAGTCCCTTTAAGTTGGGTATCAAGTCACACCAACACTTTTATAATTTGTCACCTTAGTGCAGTAATGTGTTAACTCCTATTTAATCATATAAGGAGTTAATACGTTACTGCATTAAGGTGACAATATGGTATATTTCCAGCTTTAAAAGACTAGCATTTCTTTAAGCAGTTCTTAATGTTTACAAAACAAAAACAAGCATTTAAAAAAATGATCCAGATATGTCAATGATATTTCACATACATTGAATATTTTTCATTCATAAATTGAATATTTTTCATTGATAATTTTATCTAGAAACAGGTAACCATGGATCATTATTTACCTGAGAACATTAGCCATGACACTACCAATAACATCTGACTCGGACTGGAGACATGGAATAAGGTCTGGTCTCTTGGTCTCATGCTGATGAGCCGGCGCAGACTGCGTTGACTGGTCCATTTGAGCCTCTCTCTCACTGAGGCATCTATAACAGAATGATGTACTTATTATACAATAAACTATCTACAATGAAAAATCAAAATGACTTGATTTTAAACGTTCAATATGTAACATCAAAACTTATGAGGTCATATGGTGACTTTCTAGCTTTACTGGTAGAGGAACATTTAAAGAGCACCTTTCTGCATTATTTTCAGGCCTGAGCTGGCACCTAAATAGAACCACCAACAGATTGTAGGCTCGTTTCTTTGTTTTTCTGATTTTCATGCCGATTTTAACACATTTTTTGGTCATCTCTTGACAGACGATCCACATTATCAACTTTCTGGATGTAACTAACCAGTAAAATATCAATTTCTACCCAAGTGACCACCTACTAATCCAACATGATTTCTGAAATTAGTGGTGAGAGACACATGACCATTGCCGAGCATTAGACTCAATATTAGAGGTCAGTTGTCATGAAAAAATATCGCCTCCCCAGAAGAACCAACCCGCAACCCCTGGAGTACTAATCCAATTCTCTCTACCAATTGGCCTAAGCCGGCTGACTCACTCTTGTATGCAAGCTGGACAACTTCCTCACATGAAAGATTCAAAAGTCTCGACAATGATTTGTACACAAACAGAGAAACCAGTCAGCAAGCATAACCCTATCTGTTTAACAGAAAATTAAGATTTTTATTCTATTCCAGTAAGTATTGTTTTGTTTTTTTCTAAATCAAAACAAGTCTTGTCAGTATTACCTATCCACATAGAATTTCTTATAATCATCTGCAAAATTGGTCTGGAATGCACGGATGTCATGAGTTCTTGCGGTGAGTCCAAGATGGAGTAAGAACGGGGTCGGAGGTTCCGGTTTTTCCCACAATACATCCTCTTTCCTGCGTACTCGTTCACCTTCCTGTTTCTCCTCGTCAGGAGATAATTTACTTATTGGCGGTAAAGTCTGTTGAATAAAAGAGCTAGTGTTTGAAAGAACTTATATTTGATTGTTGAATAAAAGAGCTAATATTTTAAAGACTTATATTTGATTGTTCAATAAAAGATCTAATATTTTAAAGAACTTATATTTGATTGTTCAATAAAAGATCTAATATTTTAAAAAACTTATATTTGGTTGTTCAATAAAAGATCTTATATTTTAAAGAACTTATATTTGATTGTTCAATAAAAGATCTAATATTTTAAAGAACTTATATTTGATTGTTCAATAAAAGATCTAATATTATTAAGAACTTATATTTGATTGCAGAATAATAGTGCATATATTTTTAAGACTATTTGAATAACAAAACAAAACATTTTTTTTATCTTTTACCTTTGGAGAATGAAAATGAAATTACATACTTTGACTTTAAAAATAGTTATAAAACGATATAAAAATCTTAAGACTGCCGATACAAAACGAACTATCAAGCTAGTGGATAACTATTTATGGCGGTCACGAGGTTCCGCTGAGTTACCGCTAAACAGTTACCCGAGAGCTAGAAATTCGAGTCTGAACCGACAGCCATCTTACACCTGCTGCCAATACAGACCAGAAAATCTAGCTAGAGGATAACTGTTTATGGCGGTAACGAGGCTCTGCTGACTTACCGCTAAACAGTTACCCAAGAGCTACATATTCCGGTCTGAACCGACAGCCGTTGTTTGATTCTTTTTCTTGCATATAACATATTAATCATATTTAACAAAATAATCATACCCTGTATCTGGCTAGATCAGCAGATTCAGTGGATCTTCTACACTCTTCCATTGTTTTCAGTCTAGACAGTGGTCGGTCCTGTAAATAGTGGAAAACATGACCAGATTATTTGATTTCTTAGTTTTGTCAATATAAAGATAATAATTTAAATACGGAATTTAAAATATCAAAATCTGACTTTACTATGAACGATGTAACCTACTCATAATCTTTGTCATTAAAACTTTTTTGTTAAGTTGGGTTTTAACTCACACCAAGACATACAAAACACTTATCCACTATAATTGTACTTATTGCTAAAAAACAACAGATGAAAAACATGATTCTGGTAATTGGCCAATGAGTAACCTTTTGGATACATACTGTAAAAGTATTCCAAATTTTATAATTTTTGAGAAATAAAAAAAAAACATTTCTGAGGCATAATGGGCCTTTAAATAGAACAGCATAACTTACAGTGATTTCCGGACTACCGACACGTTTGTCGGCATCTAGATCGTCCTCGGTTATTGTAAACTCGTATTTCTGTCTCAATCTCTCGTCATCCCACTCCTTCAATCTATTCTGATAGTTTCCATATTCTACCTGATCTGTTACCTAGGTAACAAAATATTATAATGCAATAAGATATAAGAAAGAATGATCTCTCAAACTAGTGTATACATATTTAACTCCCTTTGCTTTCTTTTAAACTTCATCATTCCCTATCCCCCTCTCTATTTTTATATTATGATATCTTTATTTACAGTAAACTCTACCACCAGCCTTACACCCTTTATGTGTATAACTTATCCGTATGGGATACTTACATAAGACAGGGCACTTGGCTATTCTCAGTACTAGACAGTATGCAGAGAGTCATAACTCAAATAAGGTACTCTCAACATTCATGGGACATGTGCCAATCATGCAAAATTATCACAGAGAACAAGTGTGTTAAGTCTCAAGCCATTACCTTAAGTAGTTTTGGAGAGCAAAAACTTAACCAAAGTATGACCTAAATAAGTACAATAACTCTAAATAAAACAAAACACTTATATAACTGTCAGAGATAACCTCAACTTTTCAATAGCTGAAATGTTGATAGTTTAATATCAAACAGTACTACATATAAACAAGGGAGATAATAACAAACTTTATTTACCTCACAAACAAGGTCAAGGTCATAGAAAGATGGCTGACCACAAGCAATGAAGATGACTCTGCACATTTTACCCTCACCAGGGTTAAGATAGCCTCTTACAGGTGCAATTGATAGATACTGAAAAACAAAATGATGGAATAAAATCTTAACTTTCATACATCACAAAATGACTATAAAATTTGAGCTATAAGAATATACCCCAGGGTCTAAACCAGGAGTATATACAAGGTCCATTCAGTTTTCATTAGTTTATTATATACAAGTTTTATACCTGAAATATACATAGGGTATAATCAAGGAGATTGTCAAATTTTGGAAAATCTGATTTGATAAACACTCAAATTATTACTTAAAACTAAAATTCATGACATATATTATTTTAATGTTGACAGGTTTTCTATTTGTCAACATGCTTTCTATATATCCACAAGTTTTTTGGTATTCTAAGTGTCGAAAGGCTTTTCTATAAGTTCACAGACTTCCCTTTACCTATTACATAGGTCAACAGGTTTTCTGTTTGTCAACTGTTTGTCTACAGTTTTTCTATGGCTCTTTACTTTTAACAGATGCTAAAAATTCACAATTAGTTTTGAATTCGCTATAATTTTAGATAGAAAAAAAAACTTTTGGATAAAAAATAATATTTTATCTACATACCTTCCCTACCCAAACTAGCATGGGTTGCTAGTGGGGAAACAAAAGTTATTTTAAGGCTGGCCTAACAGATATATATACATACCTGACTATCAGATGGACATGTGACATGCCATTCAAATGAGACTGGTCTAGTTTTAGATCTGTTAGTGATGAACACCATTCTACGACCACGGCAGAATAACGGCAGGTTTCCAAATGATAGCCTCTCTTGGGACAAAAATGCAAGCTAAAATATAGACAGATATATGATTAAGTTAATCCAAGTGTTTTACAGGGCCAACATTCAATCTTTAAAAAAATTAAATACTAAATATATATCAAACAAAACTGAGAAATTAAGCATCTATTCTACTGTTTAACCAAATAAGTGCTTGTTGTCTCAATAGAGCTTTGCCACTAGAATGAGATCAAGCCATGTTGGTATCAAGTCAAGTTGGAACATCCTGAGGCATCTGTGCAGACCAAACACAATTGGCTGCTTGAAATCTCTAAACAAAAACTGACAGACAATTCAAAATAAAATCAAGGCCTTTCCTTACACAAATTTATTACATTATTATTACAGCAAAACCAAAACCAACTTTTGAATAATTAGAAATGTTTTGATTTGTACATATTTGATAAATAAGTTAAAAGTGATTGATTGTTTCTTTTTGCCCGGATATATAAAAGGTCATGTTAACCGGGATAATCAGTATGTAACAGTAGAAGTGTGTTTGTCCGACAATAGTTCTGGGTGAATATAAAAATAGATTTAACGATACATAAATCAGATATATAAACCGTACCTGTCCAGGAACTGGTACACTTTGCACACCGGGCACTCCGGTCAGATCTTGTTGATCGGTAAGCGGCATTGTATCTCCCATAATCCTCTTGTCATAACCAACGCCAGTAAACGTAACAATGGCAGTGTCACCATTATGTACGTGAATCGGAACATCCACCTGTATGCAATTATAGGACAAAATAAACTTTCTGCACTTCATAACATATTTGATTCTTTAAAAAAAGAGAACATTTCAATTTTTATTAATGACTTATGTAAAAACATAGCATTATGAAAAATATCAAAGTACTAGCCTTACAGAATGCAGTTTGTATGAAGTTCTTTATATATTGTTCAGGTACAAAAAAAGAGTAAAATAAACATACAATTTATTCATGAAATGGGCTCTTTACCTATACATGCAACAGTATTAACAATTAGTGAACAAAATAAATATGAAAATATTGAATAATGGTGTAATGCAATGTGACTTTTTTTCATAGTCTTTTCTTTCATTATCTGAAGAACAGGTTCATGTGTACTTAATGTTACCAAATTTAAAATTAAATATGAATTTCTTACCATGTAAGTTTTGGCCTCAATAGGTGAAAATCTCCATTCAATATTCAGGGTGCGGCCAGGTGGTATCTCCCCCACGGGATTCAAACATTCAAAGATGGGCTGATCAAAGTTCTCCTGCTTGATGAGCTCCATTGGTGTAAGATCAAACTGGTACCGGACCGGCACAGCACCTCCGTTGTACAACTCATATACCTGTTTATTACAATATTAAAAGGTAATATTACAATTTGTCATAAACCAGTATATGTTTAGCTATATTTTCTCACATGAATCTCAATCACAAATTTGTCCCGACAGAAGGAAAATCTTTATTGTTTACAAGTGTAATCTAGTGTCTATTCAAGGATTCGAAAAACAGGCGGGATTTTTATCGAAAAGTGAGAATTTGTTACATTTGTTGCTTTTTTTTCCCTTCAATTACAATGTAAAATTTTCTACTTGCCTCTGAAAAAAAATAGGGGGGGAATTCTCAAAAATATGAGTATATTCCCCTCATCCCCCCTCCTAGAATAGACACGGTAATCTTAGATGATATTGCTAATGTATGACATTAGGTTATAGTTGAATACATGAAATATCAGAAGGTATATAGTAAAAGGGTTATTTAAGATTATTTTGAATCTTATGCTAACAATTTTATTTTGTTTCATGAATTTCACTCAAACAAATCAAATTAAACATTTTTTTTCGCAACAAAAAGATGAAGCACCTGCTTACACAAATGTCTTTGCTCTCACTGAGGATAGGAACAGGGGCTTACTGGAAGCAATATGGAACTTGAGCTCAGTTGTGAAAAGAACTAATAGCTTATTTGATTCATTCTCAGGCTCAAGTACACCCTTGTGGAACAACTGACCTTCCGTATGTCCCTATTAAGATTTAAGCCCTCTGAGGTGTTGGGAAACTGATTCAAGGTCTACGACTTAGACATGTCAACCTTGTATCCCCTTTTAATTCATCTGGACAAAATCATTTCATACCCAGCCTTCATTTTATGTACCAAAGACATTTGTTGTTGTTTTTTATTGTCTTTTTTGGTTTTAATGCCAATTTTCCGTCATATATCAGCGGTGTTTGCCAATTTTTGGTCATATATAAGCGGTAAGTCCACTTAACCAGCTGTCCTGGGTAACTAACCAGTAATTACCACTTTCCCTGCAAGTGAGCCACTACTTATCCCACATGAATACAAATCAATGCTTTCTCTATATCAAGCTAAGCGGGTGGACACCAACCCGTTAAAAACGTAGTAGAAACAATACCTGTTTAGGGCTGATCTTCTCTCCTACAGGAACTGGTGTAAACATATGTTTACTGGACGGGAAATGAATATATCTCCTCTCTGGTTCTACTGTCACACCGATAAAATTCAGCTGTAAACAAAAAATAGAGAATATATTTGAAGTTTTTTTGTATTCCATAAATCACACCAACACAGTAAAGCTGATATGGAGATTTATAAGCTTAAATGGTGGAGGTAGACATCAGATGTTCCTTGGTACATTATTTCGGTCATTAGCTAGCACCGAAGTAAAACTACCAACCTTCCTTAAGCTATATGGATCATGGAGATTTGATAAACACACTTAATGAAACTTCATATAACAGAAATAAAATAAAGTTTGAAAACACTGACTTTGCCTACCAGATGAAACCACTCGCATATTCTACACCCATTACAACCTTAGATTTTTTTATTCATTATCAGAAAAAAAGATGTATTTTTAATTGGCAATATGACAAAAGATCACCTGCATGTTTCTAATTGGCAGAAAAAAAAAACGAAAAACAAAAACACAAATTTTTACCACCTATCTCCAGTGCAATGATAACAATACAAGGGAGATAAGCACACATTATCACGACTATCATTATATACATACCAGGATTTCTCTGCCCCTGGCTAATTTAAGGAGCACAGGCAGTCTATCAGTACCAGCCATCGTATGTCTGTACTGGAAGGTGACCGTACCACACTCGCCTGGTTGTAACTGGCCTTTCTTTGGCTCAATTGTGAACAGATTATTATCCATAACTTTCATCTGTAAAACACGAGAGAATATTGTTCAGTATATCTTAAGCAAAAAACCAGTCAGATTTGTTTGATTTTTAGTGACTTAATTTTATCTTTTCCGTAAAACATTGATATATAAAACAGTTTAATACAAAGAAAGTCAACCAATGTGTTAAGTAAAATTATATCAATTCTAAATAGAATGAACATTATTTATCCTTGACATTTTTGCCAAAATTCTAAATACATTATTGATTTTTGATATTTTTGCCATGTAAGATTAAAGTTATGTATCAAAATAAGATCTCAACATAATATATAAAAGTTTTCTATTAAAAGAAAAATTTGAAGTTAAAATATTGACGTTAGATATCAAAGTAAGATATCAAAGCATCAAAGTAAGACATGAAAGTAAGGTATCAAAGCAAGATATCAAACAAAACACCAACAAATTATGAATTATTTTTTATACAAAATTTGAATACTTTTGTTCTAAAAGGGTTTATTTTAGGGGTAAAAAAAGAAAAATCTAACAAGAACAATGTTTATTTTTGAATCTCTGAGTTAGTCCTTTAACAACATACCTCGTGTAATTCATCCTCATCAAATTCCCCTGTCTCTGCCCAGTACTCTAACTCCATGTGCAGATCAGATGGGAACAAAAACGCCCTGAAATATACAATCAAAAATTTGTCAAATTTGGAAAATAAATCTGCCTCTGTCATATCAGAAACTAAACTGATATAAAACAAGCGAAGGTGACTCTATGAGCGCCGGAAATTTACTGAAGTTAACAATGACATCTAAAAATTTGATCAGGAAATATAACAAATTATATATTTTTATTTTCATCAACTTACCATTCAGTAGCAACAGTTCCTGTGTTTTCAAACATTAGGCTGACAATACATGGTTCACTGCCGAGTGGTGCGGCACTGAAGTTAAAGTCCATGATGGCCCTTGTGTACACCGGAGGTCGTCGTTGGTGACTGTGTCTCGTCTGTACGCTGTACATCAACTCACGGGCAGACGGGTCGTTGTCCAGACAAACATTTAGACTGGAAATAAACAAAAATCATAAGTTGTTATTCATAATGAGCAAAAAACAATACTGCAAAATTATTATTTGTGGGGCACTAATTTTCGTGATTTTCATGGATAGGTCAATCAACGATTTTAAGATCCTACAAATTTTATTTCGTCTGCTGTTCTCTTCATGTTTAAAATTCAGTTCAATTTGTAAAGGTTAAATGATTTTTATTAAAGATAATACTGATTTTCAAGTAGCACAGAAACTTCTCAGTTTATGGGGTTTTTTTTCGATTTTTTTTTTAGAATCCTGTAGTTTTTCCAAATATATAAGCACCAACCAGCTTTTTTACTTCCCAATTAGCAATTAAGCAACAAATTTTCCCAAAATCAAGAGGCTTGGGCCTCCTTCCAATTAAGTAAGAAACACACTGAACAATTAGTGAACACAATTCTACAGGAAATAACAAAATAATACAAATTATTTTAATATTAAAATAATTTCATTTATTTTATTAAGAAAACATCGTCTGCTGTAAATATAAGTCGTCTGCTATACTGCCCCGTCAGCTTTATAAATCGTCTGCTATATTTTGTTGATACACAATTTACCTGGTTACGCTCGATAGTTTTTTCTTACTCGAGCATAACGTGTACCCGGTATGGTATATATAAGGCAAAACCCGTGCAGAAACTCACTCTTTACACGTCTGCAGTACAGATTGACTGGTTTAAAACATTTATCTGCTATCTACATTGTCAAATTATGCCACGTGGCCGCGGATGCGTACGTCCACAAAGACTGTCGCGGAACAACACCGCCAGACAGCCCGAGCCAGCAAGGAGCGCAACAAGGAGCCAACAACCTTCAAACAGAGGGAGGAAACGAACGGCAGAGGTCCCGTTGGAAGATTTTGTTGATGAGAGGGTGTCGCAAACGAACGCTGGTGAGTCAAACGTAGTAGATTTTGAGCAGATAATAAGGGCTTCGAATATTATTCCACAAAATTTGCCCGATAACGTTGGTTCTGCTGCAAATAATGTTTCTACGGGGTGTGGCAATATGTTACAATCTGTGGGTTTAGATAGTTCTACTGCGAATCATTCCAACGATATTTTAAATGTTTTGCCTGGAATACGTTTAGCCGATGATGATTTGGCGGCGCACGTGCCAACATCTCTTAAACAAAAAATTTGTAGAGGTGAATATGTAAATTTGATGTTATTATTGAAAGGGGCAGTCGAGCTTTCAGAATTTTGTAAAGGGACGGTGTTTAAGTTAGATAGTGAAGGTCACATAGAATCCGCTCAAAAAGAATGTAAAGAGCAGATCAATTGCATTGAGAAATGGACAAACGCATTTATTATATATGCGTCCATTTATTTATCATCACACGCTGACAAAATCTATGAAATTTTGCATTATATGTTTAATATCAGAGATTGTGCCTCGCGCCAGGGTGGTCTTTCATGGAGGACTTACGACGAGCAATTTCGTCTAAGACAGGCTATTGCTCCTCAATCATGGTCGAAAATAAACAATGAGTTATGGTGGCGCTGTGTACAAGTCAGACCAGTTTTACGTGACCAATCTAATCCTTATAGGTTTACGTGTAATGACTTTAATGCGGGAAAATGTTCTTGGCCGAATTGCCGTTTTTCCCATGTTTGTGCCACGTGTTTTGCTCCCCACCCAGCAATCAACTGTCAAACTTCAAATTCTTCAAACAAACAAAGCTTGACGAGCGGTCAATCTCAGTCGTCATTTCAAAACTCTCGGAGCAGACATTTTCAGCCACAACGGGCTAAAAGTGGACGGGGCTATTACAAAAAGTAAAATAAATAAAAGTCCGGTCATTTCATTTTCTGACACTAATGTTAACTCATTCGCTTTGGCAAAATCTCCTGTAAACGTTGAGGCTTTAAAGTTCTATTTAAAAGGATATAATGAGAAAGAAGCAAAATTCTTATTAGACGGTTTTATCAATGGCTTTCCAATTCAATACACAGGGCCACGTGTTGCACGTGAGTCAAAAAATTTACGGTCATCTCTATTAAGGCCTGATTTAATTAAAGAGCAAATAGAGAAAGAGAGAAATGCAGGAAGAGTTGCTGCCCTTTGGACGAACGCCCTCTTCCAAATTTAATTGTGTCTCCGATCGGTTTAGTACCAAAGAAAATACCGGGAGAATTCAGGATGATCCATCATTTAACATATCCCTCCCGTAAATCTATTAAAGACTTTATTGATCCAAGTTTATGTTCAGTCCAATACACAAGTTTTGATGAAGCAGTTAAAATGATTCAAGAATTAGGTCAACATTGCAAATTGTTTAAATCAGCTATCAAGAGCGCCTACCACTTAATACCAATATCCCGGAAGGATTTTGAGCTACTTGGTTTTTGTTTTGATAATAAATATTATTTTGACAAAGCGCTCCCTTTCGGTGCTTCAGTGAGCTGTATTACTTTTGAAAGATTTTCAAGATTTTTAAAATATAGTGTTAAATCGAAATTTACGTCAGCTAAATTGATACATTATTTAGATGAATTTCTTGGGGGTGACAAGACATCAGAATCATGCAGTCAGGCATTAAAAATCTTTCAAAACACAATGACAGAGCTTGGAGTGTCTTTAGCATCGGAGAAAACAGAAGGCCCGACTAAGGTATTGGTCTTTTTACGTTTAGAGCTTGACACAAACCAAATGACAACCAGAATCCTGTCAGAAAAAATAGAGGAGATCAAAGTAAAAATTATTGATGTGTGATCACACTCTAAATCAACTCTTAAAAAGATACAATCTTTAATTGGTTCGCTCCATTTTTGTTGTAGAGCTATTGTTATGGGTCGCCCTTTCATTAGACGTTTAATTAATTCAATTTGAGGGCTGACAAAGTTGTATCACCTCGTAAGATTAAAGAAAGAGGTTCGACGGTATTTGAACATATGGCTTTTATTTTTAAAGAAATATAATGGCGTGTCTGTGTTTCATGACAAATTTTGGGTTTCAAAAGAAGATGTAGAATTGTTTTCGGACAGCGCCGGTGGTGACAATTGTGGTTTCGGAATTTACTTTCAAGTTCATTGGTGCCAAGGGAAATGGCCAGAAGATTGGCACTCACACGGTCTTACGGCCGATATCACTGTTTTGGAGTTATTCCCAATTGTTGTGGCAATATTTATTTTTGGTTCTAAATTGATAAATAAAAAAATAAGATTTAACTGCGATAACATGGCAGTGGTAGACATTTTGAATAAGGCTTCGTCTAGGTCTGAAACAGTAATGTGTCTTGTAAGACTTCTTGTATTGCATTGTATGAAACTTAATATTTTATTGAAAGCAGTTCATGTCCCAGGTCGTTATAATGTAATTTGTGATGCATTGTCACGTTTTCAGTTGAAAAAATTCAGAGAATTAGCTCCGGAAGCAGATCAGCAACCTCACCCAGTCCCAGAATTCCTCTGGAGCGTCTTCGATTTAGAGCTCGAACATTGTTACAAGGTGGATTAGCGCCAAATACTAGATCAACATACGATACAGCGTTGAACGCTTTTCGGATATTTCTATCCGAATATAATCTGTCATTACAATGGCCAATTTCAATTCAGAATATTGTCTTTTTTATTTCGTATTGTTTTGAGAGGGGCATGGCTTCAAAAACTATAACCACATATGTTGCCGGCTTGAATTATTTTCATAAACTTTCTGGTTTTTACGATATATCAAAAATATTCATGGTTAGCAAACTGCTTGAAGGTTGCAAAAAATCTCGTAAATCACATGATAATCGGGCTCCGATAACAAAACAGGTTTTGAAAATTTTATGTGACATGTTACCATTATGTTGCTACAATGCTTACGAGACTAGATTATTTACCACATTATTTATATTCGCATATTTTGGTTTATTTCGCATAAGTGAGCTGGTCGTTCCAAAAGTACTGGAAAGTCGGGACGTACTATGGAATTCGGACATATCAATTATAGATAATAGCAAGGTGCTTATTTGTCTCCGTCATTCAAAAAATAATAAAACCGGTGTTCCGGTATATCTAAAATTGCCTAAAGAAATGGACAATTTATGTCCAGTAAATGCCTTATCTAATTTCCTTTCTATGCGACCTAAAACACAGGGCCCTCTATTCATTCATAACGATAGTTCACCAGTAACGAGAACTCAATTTTCAGCAGTTTTGTCGAAATGCGTTTTAAGAGCCCGCTTGTCATTTGGATGTTGTTACAAAACTCATAGTTTTAGAATTGGCAGAGCTACTGATCTCGCCATTATGGGCGTTCCTGCAAAAGCTATAATGAAAGCCGGTAGATGGAATAGCGATTGTTACAAATTGTACATTAGATAAAAATATATATATATATCATTTGATAAAAAAAATAACTTTTCATAAGCTATTTCGGGCAGTTTGTATTTTGATTTCAAGACATGTTTATTCTATATTTAGACATCTGGGTCATCGGGGACTCGATCCCGTACTGGGCAGGCAATCATGCAATACAAACTGGGAAGAAAAATTTGAGACTACCAGGACAAACAATTGCATGGCTAGGGGTTCGAGGTCTGCGATGGTCCACACTTCGACGGGAAATTGAAGCTAAGGTTCTCCTATCACCTGCTCCATCGTTAATACTTATTCATTTAGGTGGTAATGATTTAGTTCACTCTCATGCCTATAATATTAAAGGGACAATACAGGATGAAGTATCTTACCTTCACGACGCATTTCCGTCCGCTTGCATTATTTGGATTGACATTTTACCCAGAAGAGTGTGGGGGAAATTTGATAACAAGTCTATGAATCTTAAACGTAAAAGAGTAAATCGTTTAGGTCGACACATAGTTAGTTCCCTAAGTAAGTTTGATATTGTCAAACCAGATATTGACATTGAAACGGCGTTTTATCGTGAGGACGAAAATGGCCCAAAACTGACGGAAAATAAAAACTACAGAAAAACTATATGTTGTGTTTTGTTTTTAATCAACATCATCAATTAAATACAGAAATTGATTTTCTTCCATAAAAATCATCGTATAAAGTGATTTTTATGATTTTTGTTTGAACCCTGTTCTTGCCAAAATGGCCAAAATGGCAATATTTAAGTGCTATGATGGGGAATTTTTCAGTGTCCCAGTATGAGCGCACGTTTGTTCCACCTTTATTTCAGCTGAAATCGATTTGTTGATCAATTATCTTTAAATAAATAATAGTTATTTTGTGGAACACGCGTGCGCTCATATTATAAAATGAGAAAGTGTGAAGACCCTTTGTTATTTATCAAAGGCCACATATCGATTTAAAAACCAATATTACCTATCATTTTCTTAACAAATAACGTTATTAAGGTGATTCCGCTTTGTCAGCCATGTTTGTTTTCACAAAGTCTGTCCAAAGTGAAAGTAGGCCAAAATTCATATAACAACAAAGCTCTTATTTTAAAATGATGAACCATTTGAAAGTACACTTCCAGGTTTATATTTTAAGGACAATTATAAACAAAAATAAAAATGATAACAATAAGAATATTTACCTTGAATGTGCTACATTTCTGAAGACCAAAAACATTCTGTTGCAAAGTTTTATGCACATTTCATGAATGGCAAAATCCTTTTTTAAGTCTGTTTTAGTGCCTACAAAAGCTATTTTTTGCAGCAAATACAAAAATCTTTCAAAACTTAACTCCAAATAAATCCATATCTCATGTCCTTCTAAGCACATGGCCTCCATTATTTTTTGTAAAAAAGTAGTGCAAGAAAACAATCATCATTTATAGCCTTATGAACTACAATTAAAATGAAAACACAATCAAACTTTAAAATCTAACCTTTTTTATGTGTAACAGTGAAGTGTGTCTGTTTGTCATGTACACAAGAGATAGATAAATGATGTTTATTTTCATGGTACTACTTTTTTACACATGTCATGGTGGCCATGTTTTTTCAAGGTCAGATAAACTACTTTCCTAAGGTTTATATTTTTTAAAGTTTTTTGTATTTTCTGCAAAAAGTAGCTTTTGTAGGCACTAAAACAGACTTTAAAAAGGATTTTGCCATTCATGAAATGTGCATAAAACTTTGCAACAGAATGTTTTTGGTCTTCAGAAATGTAGCACATTCAAGGTAATTTTTCTTATTGTTATCATTTTTATTTTTGTTTAAAATAGTCTTTAAAACATAGAACTGGAAGTGTACTTGCAAATGGCTCATCATATAACAATGTGAGCTTTGTTGTTATATGAATTTTGGCCTACTTTCACTTTGGACCCACATAGTGAAAACAAACATGGCTGACAAAGCAGAATCACCTTAATAAGCAAATTGTATAAAAAAAACATTTAAAAGAGATATTTCAAAGTGAATGCGAACCTTTGGAATCACAAAAAAAACAACAAACGATTATCATTTATTAACGCGACGTTTTGGAACGAATTGCAGTGGGTACGAAACACAGCGCTGGTAATGTAAACAACACGACATAGAGACCGCAATACATCGATTTTTTCAGGTATTTGTTTCCCTGTAAAAGAAATTATGTTATATGCTCTTACAATAAAACACTACTGTTTTATTATTACTTTATTTTACTTAATTTAGATCTTAAATACCTTTGAATTTTAAAAAAAATCGTATGCCGAATGATGATTGAGAAACAAGTCGAATAGAAATAGCATCAACGACGGTGAATTTTAGCTAGAACTGTCCTTTAGTAGAGTGTATATTTAGAAACAGTTAAAGTAAAAATCAGAAATTGTATACATATGTAAATAGTAAGTTTCAATCAATTAAATTATGTAAATGTTATAAAGTGTGATCGTCTGCATTTAAAATTTCTTACTCGATTAATTTTATATCGATAAAACTGTTCCGCGCTATTGTGAAAGTCGCCGTGGTAAAGAGGAAGAAGCGATGGATTCACACGCGGGAGATCTGGGTTCGATTCCAACTATCGACATTTTTTTTTTTGCAAAATATTTTTTTTTACAAGATATATAGGCCTATATTATAGAAATGTTTTAAATGATATGAAACAATATAACTCGTAAGTATGAAAATCCCTTCAAAATATACAAGACTTGAATAATTGTGTTTTTTTCAGGATGGTTAAACATTATGAATGCGTTGTCTGTAAAAAAAGAATAAAACCCTCTGAAAGACGTCCCATTCCTGACAAAGCAAAGAAGATACTGAGAAAGATTATATCTGTTCTTCCCTGTGATGATGCATAATATGCCCTTTATGCAGGACAAAACTTTACCGGAGTAGGCAAAAGAGAGGAAATCCCTGTCAGTGTATAACAGCCGTCTACAAGTCAGCTTATCAGTCCTCCATCGGTAAGTTTTTTTTTCATGTACTTAATAAATTTCATTACAATTTTGAAAACATTAGATAAGAATTAATCATTACCTAGATGATTTTTTTTTCTACAAATGAAAAAGTTTTATTTAAATATTAAACATGATGTACGTAATATTAATTTAAAACAAATGACAGTAAGTTTGAGACAATTTGTGTTCTTTCATTGTACGTAACTTCATTAAATATGTAAACTTTCATTTATGATAGATCTTGATGGTTTTGTAGAATTGGCGATTAACCCTTACCACGCTAAACATTTCGAATGGACTTGTCAATCTTTAAATCTGGACAAAACCATTGATCATTTTTGGGGGAAAAATTAAAATATTTTCTGAATGAATAGCGAACAGTGCAGACCATGATCGGGCGACATGGATGTGCCGGTTGATCTTGGTCTGCACTGGTCGCATGGGTAGATTCTGTTGCAGACAGCAGGCTAGAGGTAAATATTGAAATAATTTACTATTTTAGGTAGTTCTTAAAATCCCATCAACAAGCAGGAGCCATTCAAGATGTTTTGTCTGCAAAAAAGCTGGTCCAAAACTTGTTCGCCTGGGTTCAGAGTGTCGACTTCAAGCATTTCTACAGCACAATATCATAGTTCATTCAGATGCCAGATGTTGTCCAGTACACGTTTCAGATAAAACGCTAAAGATAGATTCTGTGGAAGTCATTGATCACCTCAACGCATCTTCATATCTGAACAGGTCATCTATTTCTAATCTCCTTCAAAATATGCGATCTTTATGCATTCAACAGAATTCTTCCCTGAACTTTGACACTCTTCAAGAAGCAGACTACTCTTCACTTACAGGACTTTCAAAACCACAATTTAATGATCTCTTCTCACACATCAATGATAAGATAAAATCAACACCGTCACGATCACCTAGAACAACTGTTGGACTGTTTCTCCTTAAGTTAAAGTCAGGCATTTCTAACAGGCTTCTTTCAACCATCTTCAGCCTTTCAAAGTCAAGTGTCAGACGTGCCATTGCCACTGTAAGAGAGGCCCTGATGAGAAGTTTCGTGCCGCTCTACCTTGGATTTGAGAGTGTGACAAGGGAATCAATACTATGCAACCATACACGACAGTTAGCTAAATCCCTATTTTGTTCTTCTTCTGATAAAATTGTTTTGGTTCTTGATGGCACATACATTTACATCAATAAATCGAACAATTACAAGTTTCAAAGAAGAACATACAGTCTTCACAAAGGTCGACCTCTCGTAAAGCCAATGGTCATTGTTACAACCACAGGACATTTCGTGAATATAATTGGTCCCTACCTTGCTGATGGAAAGAACAATGATGCAGCCATCCTTAACCACATCCTCAAGTCAAACATAGATGATGTGAAGGATTTCCTTGAAGAAGGAGATGTGCTGGTAGTGGATCGCGGGTTCAGGGACTCTCTAGAGCTACTGGAAGACTTAGGCATACATGCAAAGATGCCAGCATTAATGACAAAGGGACAGAAGCAGCTTCAATCTGATGAGGCAAACGAAAGTCGTTTAGTCACTAAGGTAAGGTATTGACTATTAAATACTTTTAAATACATTTGTATATAAATATTCCTGAAATATGTAATATATTTAGAAATATACATCATAACATGTATACAGTCAAACATGTGAACAAAGACTATCTAGTGAGAGACATGGTCTTTATAGACGAGTTGTCGTTATGTAGAGGTAACTCAGCTTTTTTAACCAGTAAAGGTTGTAAAAGCCTTTATTTTCAGGGTGATCTTTTTTATATTAATTTCTAACACAGGTTTAACTGTATATGGATGAAAATGAAATGCGAGTTTGAATATTGTTTTCAAAACTGGTAAATATTAATGCAATTTATCCACGAAATTAAACGGAGTAGTATTAAAATGTGATATGTTTCTTTTTTTCCATTGCAATCGGATATTCATAAAATAACTGTTATTTTATATTAACCGTGAATTAATTAAACAGTGAATTAATCTATCAATATTTAGGATAATTTACAATGGCTTCTTCGTGTTAAATGCAAAGTATAAATTAATCTAATTTTAATTTATTAAGGTGTATGACCTTTTTCATTTGTTTTGTCTATTTTCAGATAAGGTGGGTTGTTGAGTCAGCAAACGCGCGGATCAAGCGTTTCAAGTACTTAGACAATGTGATGCCAAATAGCCAAATACCATTCATTGGCGACTTTGTACGCATTGTTTGTTCCATCTCGAACAAATACTTTCCCCCACTAAGTAGCACTGACCAGTCAGAGAGTGATGTTGCTATGGCAGCAAAAATGGTAAGATTGTTAGAAAGGGAAAATGAGCTTCAGAAAAAAGTAGAGAGGACAGGTTTAGATAGAAAACAGACAGTGTGGAAGAATGTCGATGAAGAAGACATATATTTCCCAGTTCTAAACAGTGAACAACTGAGTGAGCTGACACTGGGAGTTTATCAATTGAGTCTGTCACCATCATACATTCAAGAACATTTAGACGGAGAGTTCGACATTAAAGGTAAAAAGTCACATAATGTATACATTTAAATATATATGTCCATATCAGCAAAATGAAAGGAAGGTTAGTCTTCTTTTATAAATTAAATGTATTATACACGGTAATGTCCTATCTTCTGTGTATCATATTTTGACTTAATATACCTGTTTTCAAATGACTTCTTAAAAAGTATGCTTTGTTAGTTATCTAGTTTAAAAATTATTATTTTGGTGCTCATTTATCAACTCACTTTTCATATATATTATTAGTTATAAAGTTTTTGACAGGTTATATGGCCCTATATAAACGGTTGTGTGTAAATATAACCCGAGCCGCTAGGCGATGGTTATATTGCAAACAACCGTTTATATAGGCCGTATACTTTGTCAGTAATATTTACATCGAATTTATAATACAGCAAGCATCATTTTTAGAGGAATAAAGCGAGATTTCTTTATAAATCTTCAGCAGCCGCGTATATAAAACTATATAAACGTCATGAGTAGTCAATGAAAAGCGACGTAACAAACGTGCAGTATTATAAAGAATCTAATAAAATCCCATCAAAACCTAAACAATTGATATTTAGACATTTATTTCTACAGTCAACACAGATGATCCAAAACTACTTTGTGTTAAGATTCAAAGCAGACACTCTTCTTCAAAAAGATAATAATTATATGCTATGAATTCAAGTAGAAAACGAGATAGTTGATGGATGGTATTGCACGTGCAGGTGTGGCTCAAGAGTCGATTGAATGTGTGCCCATATTGCTGCCATAGTATGGTATCTGTCCAACGGATGTCATAGCAGGAGAGAGAGTTATGATGTTTGCGATGCGGGTGTACACCTTTCAGACACTGCAGAATTTAAAATCGATGTGGCAATTGTCGAAACATCTGGCAGTGAGACAGACTGATATATCATATCTTGCCGACGTTTTTAGTTTTTAACGTCATTACCATAATACAATGCTGATACAACTTTCATTTTTATTAACTTTTTCATTTTTTTAAAGTAAATATCAAGCAGTATCATTACATTATTTATTTACACAGAGATAAAAACATGGTGTAAGAACTGATACCGACATTCTATCTTTATGGTGTAATGATGCTGAATAACAACTGTTAAATTTTTCACATATTTGTTCAATATATCTAATTCAATTGCTTGTGAAAAAGTTTCAAGCGAGATCATATAACTTTTCTTTAAAAAGTTGTCATATATTTTTGTAGCTTGTTGATTGTTGATATATATAATAATTGTTCAGATTCAAGAACAAATATTTGAGCCGTGTCACGACAAAACCAACATAATGGGTTTGCGACCAGCATGGATCCAAACCAGCCTGCGCATCCGCGCAGTCTGATCAGGATCCATGCTGTTCGCTTACCAACCCTATTACAAGTAGAGAAACTAATCGCGAACAGCATGGACCCTGATCAGACTGCGCAGATGCGCAGGCTGGTCTGGATCCATGCTGGTTACAAACCCATATTGTTGGTTTTGTCGTGACACGGCTCATTTAAATATCGATTTTATTTTCTTACCCTTTTATTTAAAAAGCAATGTTCACATTAATCATTCTGTTATTAACGCTATGTTTGTATTTTACTTTGCGAGCATCATAACCAAATATTTTTTTTTTATTCATTATGTTTATATTTATTATGTTAGATATGTGATATTTATGAATATTATACTTATTGACTATTCCTGCAACTAGTTTTATTTATTTCGTTATCAATTCTTCTTAAGTAATTTTGTAAATCTAATGGTCATTCAATTCATATTCAAATTTTAAAAGCGCAAAATTTATATTTTTCAAGAAATAACATGTGTATTTCACCCCTTAAAATATGATAATAAACAAAACTCCAAAATTGTCCGAATTTTGTATATCCGAAAATTGGTCAACTGCGTAAAAAATGCTTAATTCCTGGAAAACATTTAATTAATACAGTAAATTTCATAAAAGCTAATTAGTTGGGTATGGATTATTCTTAATGGGAAAATAAACATTAAATATAGTAGACGTTATTTTTATTTTGAGAGATCAATAAACGTTTGATTCTAATATTAACTGGATTAATGGGCGTTAATGATTTAGAGAAAATTTTGACGTTATCGTTAAGAATTTTTGTTAAAAAATGTTTCTTTCATCAACTAGATATATTGAACCTCTAAGTAAAATGTTTTTCATCTATTTCTGAGGTTGGGCCATTTTCGTTGGTTAGTGAACCTAGCTCTTTAGTTGGTCTAGAGTTCTATCTTGACTATTTAAGAGATGCTATGCTAAAAAATCTGTAATGGAATTTTTGGGTGATAAATTCGTTGAATTTATTGTGGCGGAAAAATTCTGTCGATTGAGGGGTAGGCAGGCCTCGCAATTTAATGTATTCGCAATTCATGTTTTTCGAATATTTTAGCTGGTTAGGGTCACCTTGTTTTTGGGCTGGTCTAATCGCCTAAAGATAGGAACCTTGACCTTGTAGGTTAAATTTTAAATGCTCACACGGTACTTTCTAATTATTATACGGTCTAACAGTAATTGTGTTGACTCGTTAATAGGTTTTGCCCTTAGTACTCGGCAATTCCTAACTAGCCTTGCTTTATTGCCTTGCATTGCATTGCCTTGCATTGTACAGCCTTTGCGGTTGCTGTTTAACATTAACTCGAATTGTGGAACCATTCATCTCTTGGTCTAATCATTGGTGAGTGTTTTATTGTTCGTCGTTAATGGTACCGATGCTTGCGGTAGTATGTTACCAGTGGTATATACATGTAGGTTGCCGTTAATATTAGAAGTACAAAAACAATAGAAATGTTAAAAATGAAGTCAATTACGCAATTTTTATTTGTGTACAGTTGCGTACAGTTTTGTCGAGTTGTGTACAGTTGTGTACAGTTTGTAGAAAATACTGCCTCCCTTCGGTCGTCGGAATTTTTTCTCACAAGACTCGACATGGTCAAATCTGTCTTGTCTCGAGCGGCCAAATTATCCAACCAATAGTTTTTCGTATAATTCAAAAGTTTTTCATCTGTGTATATGTGATGAAGTTTCTTTTCACGTAGACTTATTAAAAGAATTATTAGTAATTTGATATTGTGTTTGTGTTTCATTTTCGAATATTTAAATAATACAAATTATTTTAATATTAAAATAATTTCATTTATTTTATTAAGAAAACATCGTCTGCTGTAAATATAAGTCGTCTGCTATACTGCCCCGTCAGCTTTATAAATCGTCTGCTATATTTTGTTGATACACAATTTACCTGGTTACGCTCGATAGTTTTTTCTTACTCGAGCATAACGTGTACCCGGAATGGTATATATAAGGCAAAACCCGTGCAGAAACTCACTCTTTACACGTCTGCAGTACAGATTGACTGGTTTAAAACATTTACCCGCCCGCCACACCCCATTTGCTTGATTATAAATAACTGTCATTTTATGAGTTATCATATCGATCATAAAGGTGACGTCACAGTTAAACATATTTTGGTAAACTGTATATAAGCCTGTGTTTGTCATTGTTTATTTGGATGTAGATACTGCTGTGACTTTTTATACTTTGCAGGCTGTTGTTACATGTTTTGTGGACTTCCAAGGAAAATAATTATGGGAGAATATGGCACTACATCTCAGACTATGGAGCCGCAAATACACACAAGGATATTATTGACGTGTGAAGTTAGTTATAATAATAATGTGTTAAATATGGTTAAAATAAAACGTGCCAGATATGTGTTAAAGATCACTGTAAATTCGGAAGTGCAGGACTTGTAGCGCGGTGTTAGTGGTATAAACTGTTGTGCTATAATTGTTGCTAAGTCTTCATGTCAGAGATTTTGATGAACTTTGTTGACATTTTAAACTGAAATAACATTCTCCAAATTATATTTTCCTTGGACGCATATAGTAATGCGATTGTAATTTTTGATGAGTTTTATCATTGTTTGGCCACATTTGGCCATTGACTCAATTTATTCTTTGTCGCTCTAAAGCGGAAAAATTCTGTCGATTGAGGGGTAGGCAGGCCTCGCAATTTAATGTATTCGCAATTCATGTTTTTCGAAATATTTTTAGCTGGTTAGGGTCACCTTGTTTTTGGGCTGGTCTAATCGCCTAAAAAGATAGGAACCTTGACCTTGTAGGTTAAATTTTAAATGCTCACACGGTACTTTTCTAATTATTATACGGTCTAACAGTAATTGTGTTGACTCGTAATAGGTTTTTGCCCTTAGTACTCGCAATTCCTAACTAGCCTTGCTTTATTGCCTTGCATTGCATTGCCTTGCATTGTACAGCCTTTGCGGTTGCTGTTTAACATTAACTCGAATTGTGGAACCATTCATCTCTTGGTCTAATCATTGGTGAGTGTTTTATTGTTCGTCGTTAATGGTACCGATGCTTGCGGTAGTATGTTACCAGTGGTATATACATGTAGGATGCCGTTAATATTAGAAGTACAAAAACAATAGAAATGTTAAAAATGAAGTCAATTATGCAATTTTTATTTGTGTACAGTTGCGTACAGTTTTGTCGAGTTGTGTACAGTTGTGTACAGTTTGTAGAAAATACTGCCTCCCTTCGGTCGTCGGAATTTTTTCTCACAAGACTCGACATGGTCAAATCTGTCTTGTCTCGAGCGGCCAAATTATCCAACCAATAGTTTTTCGTATAATTCAAAAGTTTTTCATCTGTGTATATGTGATGAAGTTTCTTTTCACGTAGACTTATTAAAAGAATTGTTAGTAATTTGATATTGTGTTTGTGTTTCATTTTCGAATATTTAAATAATTAGAATTTACATTGTACTTTAAACAATAACACTCACCTGTCAAGTGAGAACAATGACCAAAGTTGTTTCTTACTAATGCCCACAGCACTGCCGAAGCACCTGGCATCAGTGATGGACATTGTTGGGAATACACCTGTTGCTAGGATATGACATAAATGCTGTGGTTCTTGTGTAGAAACACTGTCTTTATCTGTAAAAAAAATATTTTGCTTTTACATTGAAAGACATTGAAGAAAGAAAGAAAATACAACTTTAAAATTTGTATTATTCTTTAAGTCTAGAAGATATTTTATAATGAAACCATAAAAAAGCCTTATTACAAAGATCAATCTTACAATACAGTACATTGTTTTGAAGTACTTCAGAAAGGCCGTATATAATCATCAGTGCGTTCGTGTATTTTAAATAAGTCTGTAAAATTTGAGTAGTAGCCAGAAGTAGCCACAGGAAGGTGTATTTATTTATCAAAGTAAGACGAAAGTAGCGGACAGGAAATTCTGCAAGAGCCTGCAATTTGGCAAGTCACTTGGGCTTTCCTGAAAGTACTGATAAAGTTAGGATATGGAGAGTGGTGGACAAGTGGTTTTGGTGTCTACCTCAAACCTAAGGATCATAAGTTTGAGCCCGGCTTACGCCATGACCATGCTTCCTCATATGACATCAGGACTGGTTAGTTCTAGGAAGTGAACTCAAAATTGATTCATATATTAGCTACAAACTTCCCTTCACGGCTGAACTTAAAACCTAAAATAATATTTCAACAAAAAGATAGGTTAAAAAAATATATATTATACCTTCTGGTGTGACCAGCTGGTAGGATATAGCAAACTGGTATGTGACACGTCGGACAGGTCTAACCATGGCTGAGATGACCTGTCTCGACCTTGCTGGTATTATACCCTCCATCCTGTCAAGTTCGAGCCCTGAAATGTACAGAGAGATCAAACAAATTAAAAACATTAGATGAATTAATATATTTATATCATTACTGATATAAAGTATATTTGATTAATTTAATAACATTAAAGCAATCTCCTGAGGTCAAAGAGCCTAATAACGTAAAATTTGAAAATCTCACATAAATCAAAAGAAGCAATTAAAATGGATATATCAGAAAATGATCATGAGTAACAAATATACTCAGAATTAAATTGAATATTGATTTTTTGTGAGATTCTTTACACAATATCAGTGAAAATGTGCAAAGCTTTTCATTTTTGTTTTATTTTGCACAAATAAAAATGACTTTTCTGAAAAAAAGGGGTGAGGGAATGATCAGAAAATTTGCACACAAGTTATTGATCATGACCTATATCCAATAGTGCACAAATCCAAGAAAAAAATATTTCCAGTCACATTACCTCAAAAAAAGTAAGTCGAGTCCCTTTAATTAATTAAATCACTTGACAGAAATGATTTCAGTTAGACTCTTACATATAATTAGATGAGCACAGTCTGAAGGGCAAATTTCAGGCCAACAAACTGCTCTCATTCTATTTTTTATGAAAAGTGTTTGTAAATATGAGCCGCATCACGACAAAACCAACATAATGGGTTTGCGACCAGCATGGATATTGACCAGCCTGCGCGTCAGCGCAGTCTGATCAGGATCCATGCTGTACGCTATCAGTTTCTCTACTTGTGATAGGGTTGGTAAGCGAACAGCATGAATCCTGATCAGACTGCGCGGATGCGCAGGCTGGTCTGGATCCATGCTGGTCGCACACACACTTTGTTGGTTTTGTCGTAGCGCACCTCATATACTTACCAATCATATCAGATCTGGTCATCTCATCAGGGTATGGTCCATCTAGTGTCTGATCTATGGACAGTCTATAGTGTAAGCTACAGATACTGTTGTTGAACAATGTTATATGTTTCGACGCTGAACTACCCACGATTACATCACTAAAGTCAATGTATCCTTCCTCTGCCTGTAATAATACACACATAGTTGATGACTAGTTTTATTTGGGTTTTTTTAAAACAGATTTTGTTTGGTTTTTTAGACTGAGATAAAAACGCAGTGCTCCAGTGGTAACACTTTTGGTTGTTGTGTTTGATTAGGTTTTAGATTTCACCAACACAGTATAGGTCATATGGCGACGTTCCAGCTTTACTGGTGGAGGAAGACCTCAGACACGAACCAGTGGTAACACCGTTTGACTACAAAACAAGGGGAGGTACCCAAGTCTAACCACACCCCTGTCTTCCCCTCTCCTCCCACACTGCTTCTTATAAAATTGCTAACAAGTCTTTTGGATGAAACTTTAACAAAATAACATTGCTTTATACCTTGGATTGTAAAACTGCTGTTCCTCTTAAAATAGAGTATTTAAATATCCACTGCACTAGACTGCAAAAATTAAAATTTCTCAGTTTTCCTGATTCGACCACTAATAACAAATCATTAATGCTGTAAGCATTCAAATGGTCAGGAAAAAAATCTACTGTAAATAAGAACTTACTGCAAACTTTTTGTTATTTCTAACCATTAAAAATTATACAACATATATATAACTAGTACCTTAATGTCCCCAATAGAGCCCTCACCTACAGCTCTGACATCAAATTGTTTCTTCTTCCCGCCTGACGATGTCGAACTGAACCCTTGACCCCAGACAACCAATGCTGGTTTCATTAGGTATTTCTGCTCTTGTTTTGGAACAAAGGACCATAACTGAGACTGGAAATACAACATAAAGATAAAAATTATTTTAATATTTGCAGTTCCAAAGCATCTTTAAAAATTTTCCTACATGATTACGATATTTGTTACCAGCAGGTTTCAGTTAAAATTCTAAATATTCTTTAGATGAGCTTTATATATTATGAAGAATCTAATGTTTTCATATTAAATGTTTTAATAATCTAATGTTTTTGTATTAAATAATGTTATAATCTAATGTTTTCATATTGAATAATCTGATAATTTAATGTTTTTGTATTCATTTGAATAATCTAATGTTTTTGTGTTGAATAATCTAATGTTTTTGTGTTGAATAATCTAATGTTTTTGTGTTGAATAATCTAATGTTTTCGTATTGAATAATCTGATGTATTTTGTATTGAATATTATAATAATCTATTCAGTATTGTTTTCGTATTGAATAATCTAACATTTTGTATTGAGTAATCTAATGTTTACATATTGAATAATCTAATATTTTCGTATTGAATAATCTTATGTTTTCGTATTACAATTAACACTGTTTATTGTACTGGATTTATCTCCTACAATCTATCAATTAGAAATAGCAGAATTTTTTAATATCAAATTACAAAAACAGGGCACCCAACAGTATAATGCCTAGTGTGATTGCAGACTGGCACACAACAATTTAATCCAGGTGGAATAGACTGTGTCCGGTTATGAGTTATTGCCATTGGCATTCAAAGAGTTAATGACAAAAAATGATGATTTTTTTAATATTATACAAAATTAGACTAAAAAAACAAAACAAATTAAGACTGAGATTAGACAGAGAAACTAATTCATATATACCAGAAACTAATTTATATATACCTGACTTTCATTTGGTTGGATAATTCCAGACTCTGGATACACTGAGAGGAGATTCTTGTCAGCAAATCTCATCTTCCACTCATACCTGGATATAAAAATAGAACCAACCTTATTTGACACTAAAACAGAAATAAAATTCATCCGCCAAAAAAATAGTTTCTTTAGTTAAAACATTTTAAATTCATCCACCAAAAAAAATAGTTTCTTAACAGTAATAACATTTTGCATAGTAGAATCTACACAGATTTATATAGAACTTAATTACTAATAAATCCATGCAATTTATTTAATGAACTGTAACTGTTGTATAAATAATACATAAGCACTTCAAAAATATTGCTGTCAGAATTATGTCCCTTGTCTTACAACTGCATCTTGTCAAGATAAGAGAGTATTCCAAGTTTCATGTTGATATCTTTTGAAATGTTTGAATTAGGGGTTACATTAAAGTTTTTGCAGAACGACAACGCCATTGACGATTATTATAGCTCTTCTTCAAAACAGACGGGCTTAGAATGAGAGGTATAAAAGACTTTGGAAATAAAAATCATGAATGAAAAAAAACTGATTTCACTGTTCAGTTTTTCAATAAGTTTTGTTGTTGTTGTAGTTGCTATTTTTAGTAACTCAGACACTTTTAGGTCATATAGCTACTATTCAACTTGACAGGTGGAAAGAGGTCCGAAAAAGTCTGCTCTGTACTCACTATCAGGCACCATCAGGTACCAAACAAACACAAAAATTATTTATTCACTTGGAGATTTTCACATTGAAATACGGATATAATGTTTGTGAATAAAAAATACACCAATTTCAAAAGAGGCAAAAAAATAACAACAAATATTTCATATATATCATCATAAATACAAGGTGAATTAGCGTTACCTTAGTGGGATTCTGGATACATTTTTTATACTGTATGTACGTTTGGACGAGGTTCCTATACATGTTGGCTTAAAGAACATTTCTCCTTGTGTATCTAACAACACCAATGGTGCTTCTGCTGAACCAACTAACTTCAACTCCTGAATTATATAATCAAGTTTATATAGTTAATCATCATTTTTATGGAATAATACTAAATTTAAAATATTTCATGATCAGTAAATTATGTTGTAATTTCAATTAATTTAATTCCAAACATGTGTAAAATACAATTTTTTCGTTAAGTCCATCATCATCGTCATCATCATCATCTCCTTCTTCATCATCATCATCATCATCATCATCTCCTTCTTCATCATCATCATCATCATTATCATCATCTCCTTCTTCATCATCATCATCATCTTCTTCATCATCATCATCATCATCATCATCATCATCATCATCACCGTCCTCCTCATCATCATCATTATTAACACCATCATCATCATCATCATTACTGTCATCATCATTAAGTCATTTTCAACATCATCATTGTCATCCTCATAATCATCGTCACTATCATTACCTTCAACAACTTCACAAAGTTCATCATCAGTAATTCAAGAACTGATTCCTTTTGAATTAAAAACAACTAATAATTACATAAGTTCAAGATAATTTCACATTAAGTAAGACCTAGCTTAAAATTGAGATTTTTGTTATATAAACATATATAATTTTTCTTCTTCTTCGAGTCAACAAGTATTGAATCCCATTTATTGAAAAATTGTACATATATATACAATAAATATGGAAAACATATACATGTATACAATAATTTACCTTGTCGTATTTGTTGTTGTCATTCAGCCTCATTTTCATTTTGTGTTTGTACGTTTTTACCTCACTTGGGGAAATCTTCACCACGTAGATCTGCCTCTGACCTTTCATCAAAGCTTTAGCAGGTTTGATAGAAAATATCCTGAAAAATATACAACGTTTTTTATATTTTTCACAATAAAATCTTTAACAAATATATCAATTTTGTAAAGGCCTGTAAAGGGCCTTTCTCTATTAGGAAAAAATAACAGACTAAAATACAAAACTGGTGTAGGATAAAGCCTGAAGAAAAAAACAACAATATGACAACATTAAAAAAAAAAAATTAATATCCAGGCTAAAAATGCAGCAGGTTTTCACAGTATTTCAACCAATTATATGGATCGCCAATCTGTTAATAATGAAAAACCTGACTAATGAAAATCTTTAGCTGTAAAAGCCTGTTTTTCAAAACCCTTAACATGGCTTACTTTGAGGGATCTTTCTCCACGTCAAACAGTATCGGGGTGGTTCCTGTGTTAGTCATCAATATTGTCCGGTACGTTGACTCTTTAGCATTGACCGCCGGGAACACCAGGTTGTCCGAGTCCATCGTATATTTTGGTAGGAATGTCTCATTATTTGGCATAAATGTATGACCTAGAAATGAATTTTCAACATTTTGAAATGATGAGTCACTGACACATTATGAATAGCTCACAGGTTGCTGTTTTGAAGAAGTGATACAGTGATAAAATGCACTTCCCCCAAGATAAAATTACTAAAAAATACTTAGTTTGAGACATGTCAGAATTGTTTTCCCAACAAAAATAAAGCTTACGGCAGCTTTAAATCATTAAGTTTTCTTTTAACTCATTTCTTTTTTGTACTTATTGATGTAGGAAGATACCACATTAACAGAATCAAGCGTTGTATTATATGAGCCGTGTCATGACAAAACCAACATAATGGGCTTGCGACCAGCATGGATCCAGACCAGCCTGCGCATCCGCGCAGTCTGATCAGGATCCATTCTGTTCGCTTACTAACCCTATTACAAGTGAAGAAACTGATAGCGAACAGCATGGATCCTGATCAGACTGCGCGGATGCGCAGGCTGGTCTGGATCCATGCTGGTCGCAAACCCATTATGTTGGTTTTGTCATGACACGGCTCATATGGTCTAGATTTGTAAAAAAAAAATCTGGAATAAGTGTGATCCCCTGGTAGCATTTATCAAGACAAAATTACATGAAAATTACAGACTCGGTTTGATTGAGTCTGTACATGAGGAATAATGAATAATAAGAGTTTGTTTCACAGTTACCTGTACAGGAAAGTGTTATACACCATGGTGGGCAGTGAGTTGTGCTCTCTACTAGCTTGTAATCTCTTAGACTCTTGTAGAAAACGTAACATTCTAGTTCGCAGCCGAAAAACTGGTTTGGAGCATTCTGAAAAAACAATAAGCAGTTATATCAAAATGTGGAGTAACTTCTGACATTACAATATCTGTACATAATTTATAACAAGGAAACTGCAGTAAACTATTAAAAAATGAATAATAGTAGTAAGCATAGTTTCCTGGTGTATTTTCTAAAATGCAATGATATATAATCAGTTCAATGAAATTTGGCTTTCAACATTTAGTCTTCTTCAGAAAACAATTGATGTTAATAAAATACTGTTGTTTTTTTTTTTTTCTAAAGCAATTCAATTACTGTGAGAAATAAAATTCTTAGATATATATAATTTAAAGTAATGTTGAGCAATTACATTGGCTGAAAATGTTGGTTAAACATCCTAGCTTCTCGTCATTATTGTAATACCATTTACACAAAAAAATTTAAGATTTAAAACTTACTGGTTTAAATTTGACTTGGAATGCACATGATTTGAGAGGCGGGATATCGATGACCTCTGGTGTCACTGAAAATGTCTTCTCTGGTCCTGTAAATAATTAATGTATCATTAATTAATATACACTAATAAATATAAATTAATCATTCAACAAAAGAAAAATTATTAACTAAACATAGAGAATATAATGTGAAAAACAACTTAAACAAGGAATTTGTCTATAGGACAGAGATGCTCCCACATTCCATCATTATGCCAGTTTAAGGACACACAGCATAAAGAAGGACAGACTTACAAAGGGCAAAGCTATATGTCCCATCTCTTACCATCCCTCAACCAAGTGTGTGGGGGGGGGGGGCATAGAAATAAAAAATTCATCAAAAAATTTAAGCAGTAAACAAAAATTATTATTATCTTCATTTTAAATTCAAAATTAACTGACTCTGACAATGCCATATGTGTTACAGACTCGTTCTTTTTTTTTTCATTAAATAAAACGGAGTAGCATACAGAATAAAGTTTGCTTTGACTGCATTGCATGGCACTACACTGGTGCAATATGTCTGTAATTATCATCATTATTACAACCAATTAAACGGTCTAGTATCCGATGATCTATAAATACTTTCTTGTGTGTAAGCTTTTATTATATACTTGTAAATGAAATATTGAGAAATATTGATGAAATAAAATGCATATTTTCATTTTCTGTAAAAAAATATTTTTTTATTGCAGTGAAACATAATTTCTGTATTTTAACTGGTGCCTTGCCGGACTACTTTCTTCTAAATTCTGCCAGTGCACAAAATTTAACAGTTTCAAATTCTTTCAAATCGTAATGTCAAAATATAAAAATGTATATAATAAACAGAAATTTAAGTTTTTCCTATAAATACAGGATATATTTTCATCTTGTGTTATGAAAATTATCATATTTCATTTATGGCTACCGCCACTCATAAAATATTCATTTTCATACCACTCGATGAAAATAAATCCTGTATTTTGGGGAAAAAACCTTCAATAATCCTCTATATATTATTCAAAATATTCAAATAATAAAATCAATGTTTGTTATATTAATTGTTAATCAATAAGCTAAAAATAGATATAAATTTAACTACCTCCAATCCACTGAACCGTGACTTTTCCTTTCGTATGATTGGTCAAATTAAGAATCTTATCCTCGATAACACGCAAATTTTGACAATTACCAAAATCTAGGACGTTCACATCCAGACTTACATGTGGTACAAAATTCTGAAAGAGAAAAGACGTCTATGATTGAAAAAGTTAATTAATCATAAATTTGATAAAAAAAAAAACAAAAAAAAGAAAGAAAAACAAAAAACAACAAGGAAAACGATTACAGGTGACCTATATTAAATAAGAATGCGGCAAACACTAAACACTGTGTTGATAGAGACCAACAGTGATTTTTAAATGTTCTGCATATCAAGCTGAATTTTCTAGTGTTTGCACCAATGCTGGAAACATCATCTTATATCCATAACTGGTAAAATCTATGAACACCCAATTCTTAAATATGTAAAAAAAAAAAATATTTTATTATTGTATTTATCACATAACTAAAATAAGAACCAGTAACAGTAAAGAAGAATTTTTTTTTTCATTGATGCCCCTATATTGTAATCTTAACATCCACATGCACTTTTCATACCTTTAATGATGTCATGTTGCAACATTCACTTACTTTCATACAATAAATATAATATGCAAATAACGTCATGTTGCAAAGTTATCACACTACATGTACTAGTGTTTTATCACTTTTATTTAATGGCTTTATTATTACACTCCTACGCCATGCTTTATGTGAGTAAGGAGAAATAACACACTTACAATAACCTCAGAGTGGAAACCATCATTAAAATACTCGTCCATCGGAGCAAACTGGTGTAAAGGATGCTCAGCTGGGTTCTCTACGGTACCAATCTGTAAATAATTAAAATGATAATCAAATTATAATTACTGTCCCAATAATCAATGCTTTAATATTTAACCCTTTATTCCTGGTGGATAAGTAATCATCTAAGGATTGCTTTTGGGGTTTTGTCACTAATATATCCTATAATCTATATAAAACAGCAACAACAACAAAATACTCAAATAAGAATTGAAGGAAAAACAAGCTATTCAATACAGATTTTATCTAGCTCTTATTTTCTCTCTTTATAAAAAAAATATAGGAATTGCAGTAAAAAAAAAATCTAACTCAACCTACTCCCCAGTGCAAACATATAATTGTAAAATAAGATGCAGAAACTTGTTATGTCAATTATGAACATTTTATTTCAATTTTTTTTCACTTTTTGTATAATTAAAGGTGATAACCCATTAACCCCTAAATTCTAAATAATGGACTTGCCACACTATAAATTTGGATGTGTCCATTGTTCCTTAAAGGTAGGTCAGTATCAAATATGATACTAAGCAACAAACAGGATACAGCCTGAATGAACTGCATCAACACACCAGTGGTGACCAGTGTATATGTACATTTACTGGTGCATCAATTCATATGGCCACTTGCATTGAAGTATGGCCAAAAAAATATATTTATTATATACACATGTACAAATATACTGCAATAGCTGAAATGTTAAACAGTTGTTAAAAACTAAATTTGTTGTTAAGTCTTTGTGAACAAAAAAATATATATATGTCACTCCTGTGCTGCACTCAATTCTTCCCTGGACCATTCTAACATAGAAGTTTCAAAATATTTATCATGCATATTCCTTAATCTCAAATTTGAAATTTGTTTTTATAGTTTGTGGCTCTTTTCAAAATGTTGTTGTTTGTTTTTTTGTTGTGTTTTTGTAAGCCTGTACACTATATACGACTATTAAAAGCTGAAAATTGATTTATAAATTAATTTCATTGTTTAAAGATTGATAATTTCAAGTATTTAAAATCAACAGTATTTCTACTTAAACTCTTCGTTGACTTTTGTGTTTTGCTTCCTAGAACAAATGTATAATATAACCATTAACACTGAGGGTCTGCTTGTTCCTTTTATTACGCCGATTTTAACACCTTTTTGGCCATATCTCTGAGGTAAGTCAACTTAACTGGTTTTCCTGGATAACTAACCAGTAAATAACAATTTCTCTGCAACTGAAAGACTACTAATCCAAAAGAATCAGCAGTGAAAAAAAGCCCACACTGTCCCTGTTCCAGATAACCACTAATGAGTGTTGCCTGCAGATGGAATTCAAGGAAACAACATCTTATAGATCTAAATACGACAATTAAGTATGGGACTGATTTTAAATTTCAATGCTTTATCATTTCATTACAAAACAGAACTAATGAGTGTATGTGTATAAAGGAATCAGCGATACAATAATGTGTAACCAAACACACATATGCTCCGAAAACACGGTGAATACACAATATGCCAAAGAATACTTAATATGTGAAAAAACTGAAAAGTGTAGATATATATATATGGCAAAAGATATAAGAAGTGGGTGCATATAACACTCAAACACTGTTGATTGGTCACTCACCAACACACTACTATCTGGTGAACAGTGAGACTTTTTCGAATAATAACTGTTCTCAAAGCGTAAGCTTTCCAGTGGTGCTACTTCATAAGGTTCCTTCTGTTGAGGGGTTAAGCACCGAAAACAAATTAAAAATCACATGAAAAAGAGCCCAGTATCAAGACATAGTGGAAAATTGACTGTGATTCTTCAGTTGTACATTTTTACATAGGCAGGAGTAGGTAAAAGATGTATATAAAGATCAACTGAGATGGACGCTTGGAGATAATATGAAACATTCTGAGTCTGATTCCTGGAACTAACCAGTACTAGTATCAATTATGTGGAAACATGGTTGTGACCCATTTTAACCTATGACTCTTTGGCTTAGAGGCAACACCTTAACTTCAAAGCGACCATTCCCCGAAAGTTAGGTATCAAAAGAGGAGATAAAATGACAAAGAAAACAGGATTTTTTCAAATTTTTTTTACATTTTTTCTTAAAGGCTTCCTTTATTTACAAAAAAGGGTCACTGTTAAATTAACAGAAATAAGAAGTTGGAATTCTGAAATAAGTTATTCCTGGGGGGGGGGGGGATGTATGCCTGGAGTTGGATTACATTCCTTCATTTTTAATGAAGGTTTACTTGTCTAGCATGTAAAAAATGAAAATCAGAAAGAAAATCCCTACAACACTGCAAAACTTACTGGAAATATATATACTCAAAAATTTCTAAAAGCATTTAAACCAATTTTCTCTCCTTTACACACTTATATCAAACTTAAAAATTTACATATTATACCAAAACGATGGTTTTTAACAATTTTTAAACTACATACCACAGGTGCCATTAATGCCCCTGCATCATCAAGTTCAAGTCTCCCCTGCTGACGGAGCTCGTTCAGCTGTTCTGGCGGGAACACGGAGAAGCCGCGCTCTATGTGTGTACGATAATTATCTAGATGCTTGCTCTGTAACACTGCCGGTTTGACGAGCTCCGAGTGACATGTTCCCAACAAGTCAAGAAACAAAGGGCCCTGAATTAAGAAATTCATAAAGGTAAAAATAAGACTTCTTTTAAACTTCTTCTAATTCAACTAAAATGCATACTGGCTAAATCTATCTGCCATTAGAAAGTTTAGGAAAGTTTTAAAAGCCATTAGCACAGGGCCAGCAAAATCTGATTTTCACTTACTTGGTCATTTTTATCTGAAGCATTTCTTGACTTGTCAGATATTTATAAAGCAAATCTTGAAAAATTTCTAGTTGTCCATGAAGGCTGTTGGACAACCTGGGCAATACGGACAATTGGTTTTGCCGCCCCTGTCATTGCCCACCTAATCAGAATTATGCATTTAAACAAAAATAAGACCTACATTTAATCAACCCAAGTAGAAAATCAAAATGTATTCAAACAGTTTTTGCCAAACAAAAATCTCCAGTTCAAATGAGAAATTTTATTCTTATATTTTTTTGTCATTTTCAAATCGTTATCATAATTTAAAGATCAACTAACTTCAAGGTTATCTAACTTTTTTTCGAGCTTTGTCTCAAATCTCTGTGTTTTCATTGGTCAGTATACATTCTTTACATGCTTGTTTCTGGCCAATCAAATACAAGAGATCTCAACTTGAACTTAGAAAAAAAAATTTATAACCGAACGATTGGCTACTTCAATAACACTTATTATAGCATAAAATCGGCTATTTTTCCCTCTTTTGCCCATGTTATAACGGGGCCAAAACCATGCGTTAACATAGTCACGCGCTCTTGTTATAGCCCGGTTTTACCTATGCACAATACATACAGGGCCCAGAAAACAAACAAAAAATGACGATTTGGCCTGTTTGCCAGAGTCATGCGCTCTTGTTATATTGGAATTATTAATTCGAGGGCCTCAGTCGCATAACGGCGAGCAGCATTCAAGTAATTATGCCGGCAATACGGCGTATAGACATCACCGCTTATCTTGGTTGTCGCCCTTTCTTAGAAACGGACAGTTGTCAATGTAAACAAAAAGAATCTGTCATTCAGTTTAATCCCCCGATTAACTTACAAAAATGGAAATCGCAAAATGAATATAAGAAAACGTTGTTTTATTGACGTTTATATTGATAAATGTTCTGTATGTTTATTTGAGAGAATAATGTTTATGCCTGATTTTTTTTAAACTCGTGCGATTCTGAAATTGAATTTGATGTCACTGATCTTTTTCCTACCGCCAATCTGTAATCATTCTAGGAATTTCTGAGGCGCCTGTGTTGTCTTTGGTAGAGTAATGTTATGTTCTTCTTAAGTTAATATATCTCCAAAGTTAAACTTTGTTAAATCAATTAAAATTCGAAATTTCGTTCGGTTCTCAAGTTGTTGGCCCCGGAAAAAATAAAACGCATACGTAGAACATGTAGAGTTGGATAAATACCGTTCAAGCACAAGGATTTAATGTTTGTGTTTTATATATAATATACATCATGAATCTGTTTTAAAATTTTATGCTATAATAGCGTCAACGCACGTTTATTTCGTGTTATAACGTCTGCAGAGTCCCTCGGAACTGTTGGAACCCTCGCCCTACCGGGCTCGGGCACCAACCGTTCCTCGGGACTCTGCAGACGTTATGACACGGAAAAACGTGCATTAACCCTATATATATGGATATAGTTTGGCAAAGAAAATCAACAAACCTTATTATGTATGACACAAGCTACTCTTCTGTAGTAATTTATTGGATGCTGGGGAATGAACTTGAGAATCAATGTTCTTTTTTCATGAGCCTTCAACGTCCCTGCGGTCTGCTCAAACTTAAACACACTCTCGTTACAATCTATCATAAACTGAAAGAGAAAAAGAAATTGTTTTATCTCATGCTTTTCAACGAGCTAATAAATTGTTTGATCTCATGCTTTTCAAAATTCATCAGTGAGATCATAAGTCATATCACATTGTTTGAAACTTAGTGAAATACACAGTATATAATTACGTATCTCTTACATGTTTATTGTATGCATATTCAAAATGATATTTCTCGGTAGACAATATGTTTAAGTAAAATCAATGATGCCTTCAAAAAAATCCCATTCACTCCATATTAAAATCACATTTAAATTGCAGTCTATTACTGTATGTTACATTTAGAGGTCCAAAATCGAAGTCTTACACGCTACAAATGAATTGACTTCTAACATGTCTATCTATTTGAAAGGATTGTTATGAAACATTACAATATAAGCAACATGTATATATACCTGGTACTCAGCATCTATGTCTGAATTATTGATAAGGTCAATAGTTCGTGTGGCAACATCCCCAACATCTATCTGTAAAAAGTTGACTATTCTAGCACCAAGCTGTACTTCTGGGCCTGAAAACACAAAAATTACAATTCAATCAATCTTACATTATCATTTCCAACAATTTTTTAGAAGAAGGCCTTTTTTTCATAGGAAAGGCCACTTCCCCTTAATTTGAGGGAGCAAAAAGCATGGTATTTTAACAAAAAGGGAAGCAAACACATTCATGTTGTGAATAGAATTTTAGGGTAAAACTTCATGATGTCAAAGAATTTTTTCCTACGCAGAAGTGACCCTTAAACAGCCCCTGCTATAGAAGGAACAAAAAGTATCTCAAAAATTATTCTCTAGTTATATGAACAAGTAAATTCCTATTAATGAACTACCATTAACAACTAATTGTTAATTATAACAAGAGCTGTCGATAGGACAGCTTGCTTGACTATTCTCAATGCTACTACTCAGTGCTACAAGTGCCTTTAACATATAGATTTTCTTAAGTTTAAAAAGGTCCATAAATCTGTCAAAATCCATGTTAGAGTTATTAGCCTTTGACATTGACCTCCTATTACACTATTTATTAAATATGTGTGGTTTCAAACCATACCCTTCACTAGTTTTGCAATTACCAAATTGCACACAAAAACTAAACCAAAGTGTGATGCCAACACCTTGGCAAGTAAAATAGCTCTCCCTTTTTGTATTAATAGCCAAGCTAAAAAAATATCCTACCTTTTGATGAGCCCACACATTTGATGACACTTTTACTTATTTTGCCTATGGCTATCACATTGAAATAATCCACACTCACGACATCAACCATGTTCGGACTGTATGAAATCTGTACAATATTGAAAATAACATATATTATCTGTTAATAACATATTCTATTATGTATATTCAAAAAATTATGTTCTGTTAATTACACATTTTATTATTTACATCATCTTGCTATTACTGAACATATATATAATACTTCAACAATTAAAAAATCTTTTTATTACATATTCTATCAATTACAATTACATTGTCATTCTAAATATCAAATTCTGTTAATTACGTATTCTGTTTATTAAAAACTTGCTCTTTCTTAATCAATATTCTATATATCGAAAATTGCATTCTCTGTTAATTACATATTCTATTAAGTTCATTCTAAAATTATATTCTGTTAATTTCATATTCGTTTGATTCCATAATCTTACATAATTACATATTCTGTCACTTACATATTCTGTAAATTATATATTCTCATATTCTATTAACAGCAAAATGTTACAATTACTTAATCTCAAAAAAAAATATACTCTGTTAATTATATATTCAGTTAATTACAAAATTCTTGCTGCGCTGTATTACTATTACCTATAGATTATGTAATGACAACTTCATATTAAATCAATTACTTATTCTTTTATTACATATCATATTAATTACTTATTTTGTCCATTACATATTCTGGCAAATGCTCTCTGAATCTAATTGCTCACTAGTAACTTTTCTATACTTACAGGAATTTTTACTGAGGACATTGGTGGAACAATTCCCTGCATTTTTGGACATGTGAACACTGTATCGATACGACTAAGTGCTGATGGGTGCTCCACTTTATATGGTGCTCGAACCTGCAAGGAAACCACATCAATCACTTTAGCTTTAATGTCAAATAACTTTGATCTGGTATTTATGTATGCATTAACCAAGTATTTTAATACTGAATACAGTCCAAAAGGAAGCTGTTCATAGAATAAACTGATGTTAAAAAAACTTAGAACGTACCCCGTTGTGCATTGATTAAGTAATATAACCATGGGCCTTCCTTAAGCTAGCAGGAAAGCCTGTTTAATAAAGAAGCCCAGCACTCAAGTAACAAATGCAAAATGAATGGGGAAAAGAGATATCCTTAGAAGTGTAAAGCCTAAAAAAAACCTTAAGACCTGAAAATAGTATGTGTGACTATAAAAAAAGACAAAAAAAACAAATTTAAATGTATCATGTATGGACAGGCATGATAATTTATCAAATATTTTACAGTTTCGGCAAACCAAACTGCTTCAATCTTAAAAAGAAACCTTTGAAAAAAAGAAATTTCAATATAGCAGTTTAAAGCAAACACTTGTTTTATAATAAATGTTGAAGTTACTTACTGGGGAGAGATTGTGAAGTTCGACCATTTTCTGTACAGTTGTACCCACAGCAGTGGGTCCAAACTCTATCACGGCCTCGAGTGTTGCCTTGTTCAGTGTGGTCGATGGCTTACCCACAGATGAAACAATTATATGTGGATATTTTCCTGTTTGTCAAAATAATAAAACATCTTTATTGAAAACTGAACATTGCATGAAATAACATAAATACCCTAAATGAAGTACATACGTATTTTTATTATTTCTTCTTTTTTTATATAAACACATATATTCATTAATACATACATTATGGTCATGCTATGCCGTATTTTCTAAACCTTTGGCATACAATGGCAAGAAAATTTACCTTTATGAGTAACAGTTAGGTTATGATTTTCAATTAGAAAATATAATAAAAAGTACTTTCCTTAACTGGCAAATGTTTGCACACACAAAAAAAGAAACATGGGGGTCGTTGGTCCTAAAGCGCTAACTTTAGGACAAAAATGTACAAAATTGTTCTCAGGTGCACTAAAAAATGCCATGACCTGATTTTCTATTCTGTAAAATTATTATAGATATATCAAAAAATTAAGTTGCTAGAATTCTGTCAGAAATACATACCTATTCCTACTAGAGTAGTTGTTTTTGAAAGCTCTCCCTCTTGGCCATATTTACATACAGCCACAGCTTCATATCCAGTGGCAGACTGTAAATATATACATAGATAATTTGTTTACAATCATCGCATAACAGTTACATTAAAGGTGCATAATTATGTCAAAAATCGAGGAAATAGATAACCACCCTTGCCTAAAAATAGGTGTGAAGATCACACATACATAAGCTGTATTTTTTTTTTCATGTTTCTAATGAGTTCTATGAAAAAGTTCAGTGGTATTAAAAATAAATTGAACAAAGGTGTGAGACTTGGACCCAAATGTTTGGACGATTAGAATTGTTTACCCTATATTAATATATCAAGTCAATGTAATGTTTGGCAAGGTATTTAATGTAAATCTTACATCTGGTTTGAATGTTGCTTTAAACATTTTGCTCTCTCTAGGTCCAAGTTTTGTAACCTCAGGTTCAATAGTGAATGGTTGCCCTACCTGCCATTCTAGTTCTGTTTCTAAATCACTAAAAACACATAAAAAATCAAACATTAGACTAGATATACATCTTAAACTTAAACAGGTCAAAACATAAAAAGATTAAAAAAAATCTAGATCTTGTAGAATTCAGGATTTACAAAAAAAAAATATATTAAGTTTCTTATATTTTGATTTATATATTTTTGTCTCTTTTCTTGATCAAAGAAAACAAAGAAATCAAATATCAAAAAATTCAATTCAATTTAACATGCATGGTACATAGCAGAGGCTATAATTATATAGGGACAGCTTTCTGTCTTTCACTTATTCAGTAAATCAAATCTATCAACTAACTGATATAAGTCAGCTCCTGTTAAGTCAAGTTTCTGGTGAAAAATGTGCACAGGACATTTCAGGGAAAATATAGCATTTTTAGGGGGAAATACATGTATACCTTTTTTGGGCTATGGGAAAAAGCCTTTATTCGGCTGTAAATTACTAAAATATTGAGAAAAAAAATCACTGAAATTTTCATATCTTACCCTGAATTAGCCACAACAAAGGTTGCTTCAATAAAATCTTTTGCAGCACACATATCAAAACTGACCCTTGTTGGAACCTCAATGTCATATTTCGGAAGCACTGCTTTGATTGGGATCTCAAAAGTTCCCTCCTATAATAATATATACAAATATTATATATACTGAGAGCCTGGTATTCAATGGGAAATTTCAAATTTAAGAGCAAAATTCCTCTTTTGTTAAAAGGATAAAAGTAGCAGAGAAAAAAAATGAAATGTATAAAAAAATTATAATTCAACATGAAAAACATGGCAGAAAATAAAAACTGCCAGTTAAACATGTACTTTTTAATGCCTAATTAGGTTTTTATGCTATTTAATGTCTATATAAAACCTTCCATGCCAGGTTAACCTGAATTTATTCTATGCTATGTGTACACAATTTTTCTTCTTAAAATAATTGCTGAATTAAAAAAAAAGTATTTTGTCTATATAATTAATGCTCACCTTTGTGTGAAATGTAATCTTATCATCATATACAGATTTTTCTAGTGGTCGAAATGTGACTGGTAGAGAGAAGCTGGTCCCTGCACTAAGCACAATCTGCTTGGGGTACAATGTAGTGAAAAATCGTGTGCTTGGTACACTGAAAGAAAAATAGTTGGTTGGTATATATATATTTAAAGAGGATATTTATTTTGTTTTGTGTGTAAGATCAAATCAACATATATTCCACAGACTTAATACCAGATGCTATATTTTCATGAACGGCATGGCAAATGAATTTTCTACTTATTTAATACTTTTTGCTGCATAATGTTATGAGCTCTATTTAATGATGTCATGTTGAATAACAATTCTGTTAAAATTCTCAAACTTTGTCACATTTTTAACATGCTGTGTGTTAATATTTATGTCATTGGGTTTCCCATCATTAATAACGCATATTTTATTTACAACAGAATGATTTTTTTGACAAAATTTACAATCAATTATGAATATTATTTTCATCTGCATTCAAATAGTTTGGCAACAATGAAATATATTTTTTTTATAATTTCACCATGATATGAAAGTGTGCTTGATCAAAATATGACCAAAATGAGTGTTCAATTGGCGAAAAAAGCAAGAAAACAAACAGAAAAATTGAGAATTCTAAACATTATCAAATATCTTTATTGCTGTCATTACACATCATAAAATTTTAATCATCAACAATAACTGAATATAGCTCTTACTTGTATTTGATTTTCTGAGTCTTCACTTTCACATTTTTTAGAACAATGTTCTTTGTGTATTCTCTTCCTGGCTCCCAACCTTGCCACACAATCTTTTCCACAACTTCAATACCGAGCTCTTCCGGCTTGCATATAGATCTTTCAACTATCTCAATATTGATTCCACCAGATTTTTTGACGGACTTTAACTCTGGAGCTTGTTTGATGGTCTGTCCACCCAAGGAATGGGTGACAGGTTGGCTTACTTGCATCATACTTGTTGGCATACTATAGTTCTTTCCTATAATAAAATTGTTCAATACAAATCAAATTACAATCAGATTATTTTATGTTAGAGCAGTCATGGATAGAAACAATATTGTCAATATTTTTTGTTGATCAATAACCGATACACATTTTAAAATATCAATAATTTTTACTAATTAACAGTGTTTCTGTCAGCTCTGATTTTCTGAGGGTCTTTTATGACCCCCTGTATGATATTTTAGGGGTCATTTCAAATTCATAAGGGTCATGCCAATAAATTTAACAAAAATGTAAAAAAAAAAAACAGGCAACACTTTATAAGTTTTATTTACAATATTTTGTATATTTTTCGTGAAGAAATTGGTCAATCTCTGCTATTTTGGATTATTTGTCATCCAATAATAACGCTGTATTTCTTAAAAATTATGTGTGTTAATTTTCATAGAAGAAAGAAAGTCGATACTATATTGAAATTTGTTCATAGTCGCCTTCTATTTTTCATAGTGCTTCATAGTACCGCCTAGTGACGTAATCAAGGGCCAAATAAAGCTTGACACTAAATATGTTAGTGTTCATCCTTAGCTGTTTTACAGAAATTAGAAACATTCTCCTGTCGCTATCGCTCCCTTCGAAGTTTCTAATTTCTGTAGAACAGCACAGATGAACACTAACAAATACGCAGACTGCATTTTCCAGCAGACAGTTATTCGTTCACAGAATATGACGACAACAAAATAAATAATTTTGTCTGGGCGCTTTCAATATATGCAGTAACGTATAAATGCAAGCGTTTATTAACTAGTTGAAATTGGCTAAATGCCGGACCACGGACCCGGTAAATTTCATTTCTCATTAAAATTATAGTGGAGCCCACGGTAAACATTCCGTACATTTTTATACTGAATTGACGGTTTATAGTCTGTATATCTGACTTGTGTTGAAATCAGCGACGGTGAAATTCTTGCGTCACAAAATACGCACTAACTAAATTTCATTGCGTCATGGCTGAAAATAGTGCGCCAAAAACGCAAAAACGCGCTCTGGCAGAAACACTGAATTAATTTATGAAAATTCACCAAAAACATATACAGAAGCAGGACTGGTGTTCCATGTCTAGAACTATGCTGTCATTATGTGATGATATAGCAGTAATAAGAAAAAAATCAAGCCATTGGCATTTGTAAATAACACTTATGTCATAATGGAATTAACAGAATTAATATGTTTCTTGAATGAAATCATTTAAACTGTTATAAAATTAATTGAGCCGCGTCATGACAAAACCAACGTAAAGCGTTTGCGACCAGCATGGATCCAGACCAGCGTGCGTATCCGCCCAGTCTGATCAGGATCCATGCTGTTCGCTTACCAACTCTATTACAAGTGAAGAAACTGATAGCGAACAGCATGGATCCTGATCAGACTGCTCGGATGCGCAGGCTGGTCTGGATCCATGCTGGTCGCAAAACCACTTTGTTGGTTTTGTCGTGACGTGGCTCAAATTAATTATAAGTTATTATCCATATATCAGTGTATGGCATATGTCCTTGCAGGATTGTTTCTGTCAGACATTTATTAAGGTCACAAATCTTTGGGAAGGCAGACATCAATGAGAATAAGGCATATATTAACTTGGCATGGTCAACACAGTCAACATTTTAAATTTAAAATGTAAATGGAAAACGAGCTTGAACTATAAACATAGCAATCAAAAATAATTCATAATAAAATTAAATTGGCTTTGATGCTTGTGATAATTGTTATTAATGTAATTATGCATGTAAAATTCGAAAATAAGTATCCGTCAAACTGGCATTTCAACACCAATGATATGTTAATCCAAGTATATAACCGTCCACTCACAAGAGGAACATACTTCTTGTACGTTAAAGCACATTTAAAATAAAAGTCAGTTAAAATTATGGCAATTTCAAATACATTATTTCCTGATTGTTATTGGTGGCTGCATTATTTAAACCACGGATTTATATTACAGGGATCGGACACTCCCAGTTTACCCTATATAAATGCTTAAATATCTTGTCGTGCACCCGATAAAGGTACATCGATCGATAATTTACCGGCGCGAAGCGTAAATGCCCGTTCGCAACGGATACCTACTTTACAAAATACCATATAGCTTTTTCATTTATTATCCGATTTTGGAAATTTAAAGTTTATTTTGAAGAAAAATACTTGGTTAATTCAAATATCTAATTTATTTTTTAAAGGTACAGTTTATCTGTCCGCAACGACGGTTAAAAAATTAACTTGACGAAATCCGCGGTAAATTTACATTTTTTTTTATATAAAAAGCAGGTATTTGAAATTTATTATTAAGGTACCATAATACTTTCAGTTTCAAAACAAAAAAGAAGCCGATGTAAGTTATTCACAGATGATCAAAGGTGCAATATTTAAGATTTGTTGGGTTATGTAGTCAAATTTATTAACGCAAAATTGTTTTACGGGTAATGTATTGCGGCCTTTACACGTGAAGAAAATTTATTCATTTTTTATTACAAAATATTGCCGAGATTGTCAATATTGCCATATTCATAGAATATTTAAATTTCATTCATCATTTATATCATTATTATTTTTTGTAAATCTGTTTTCAAATGTCGGTGCAGTGAAGTATAAATCATCGTAACAGTAAAGTTCTCTCGTGTGGCTGTCTCGATTCCGGCCTTTTAAATGTCACTCGTATATTTTAATCCGTATATTTTAATTATTCTTTTTATTTGAATGCCTGTAGAAAGATATTTATTATACTTTTTAATGTAACGCTAGAAAAACAATAAAAATCTTTACAGTTTGAGTCAGTATTTTGCGAAATAAAAGTATTAAACTGTTGATTATTTTTTACACATCGCTTAAATTTCTTTCAAGTTTAATTACTTTTGAAGGGGGGTAAGTGATAATTAAAAAACTTTATTTCCAAACTTTCATTACCAGGTTACATGTGATAATTGCAACACTCAATCTTCAAAAACAAATATAATTTGAATGTATATTTTGTATATGCGCGGTCTTTAACTACAGTTCATGGCATATGTGGTAAGAAAATGATTCTGAAGAGGATATATATAAATACAATGTAAATCTATTTTGTTGATTAACATTTATAAATGAAATTGAAAATATACAACTAAATTTGTATAGTCCTTTCTCTGAAAAATGATGAAAATAAACATGTGATAAATAAATCATTTGACGTAAATTGTTTAGGATATCTATGAAAAAATTATGTTTCAAAATAAAAAATAATATTATAAAACAGCCGTTCAATAAAACGTGCCAATAAAAGTTTCTTCCTTGCCAATCTAATGAATTCATCTATATAGGAATGCTTGTCTGGAATGATCTGAAAATATATTTAATACACTTAATAGTAGAATATTTACTATATTTATACTAATATACAGGTAATCAAATAAAAAATGTACAAATCATTTGGAAATAATTCACAGAAATAAAGACACATTTCAAACATGAATTTCTTTAAAAGTTTTTTAGCAATCAAGAAACGTTTTTTTGCAATGCCATCATTAAACCATGTAAAAAATAATTATCTTATTCTGAATCGCGGTAATAATTCGTGCTTGAAGTAAAAGGGCGGCGAAGTGTAGAGAGTATGCCTAAACAATAGGCGAATATTTTTTAAATTAGGTACTTTTTAACTAAGCGTTGCAGCGTTCTATCAGCATATTTTCATATAATAATACTTTAGCGACACAAAATAATACTGTATCAATACATTCATATGTGTATAATTTTTCACAAAGCTGCAATAACACCACATACTCCGGTGAAAATCTGTCATATTTCGTACTCCGCACGTTCCGCCATCTCATTCTGTCCACCTTTATCCGATTCCGCGCATGCGCGCGACGGGACTTTAAGCTAAACGAAAGTGTCCGATCCTTGTAATATAAATCCCTGTTTAAACCAATAAAAGGCAATATAAAACAGATTTCTGTCATTAAACAAAATATCTATCCATTTAAATCATCACAATTATAAATATATCAACTCAGGGTATATAGAAGACTTGTCTCCAGAATATTTTAACAGGAGAAATAATCAAATATCTACAGAAAGCGAGAGATAAACAACATACAGCTCGTTATGTATCCGCCATATTTGATAAACAAAATGGAGAAGTTGCTAGGGGATGGAAGCAATTTGTATTTTAATCAAGCAGAAGTTATTATGCGGCTTACCTCCCTGACAAGTTATCTACATTATCATTCCATAAAATATCAACTTGTTATAACAATTCAAGCCATGAGAAATTCATAATTTGCCAATGTTTTTTCCAAATTTCGCATTCAAGGGAGGTAATTTTCTTAGCAACAATGTGCTGTGTGAAATTAGCTTGGCTGTGCGAATCATAAGATAGAACACCACCAAATATTTTCTTCAGAGATAACTAAATATGTGTGAACAGCGTTAACGGGCCCGTACGGCTAGCCACTTCCTTCATTTAAATACAACAAAATTCAGAATATCTTTTCACTAAGAAACAAGAGGACAGCATTGTGACAGAAATGCATTCATTAAAGGAATCCGCCAAACTAGATTCTATCAATCAAATTGATTGATTGGTTTGTGGAGTTATTGACATTAGCATACAGTGATGTTGGCAGTGCTGTTAGACAAAATGAGGAATTTTCTCACTTTAGGTCAAACACATTTTACATCCTCCCAATGGTTTATTAAATACCGACTTTATACCTGTTCCTCTCTAGTTGGTGTTGGAAATTTAAACCTAATTCCATTAGGGGTCTGGGAGATTAATAAAAAATGTTAAAAAGAAAAAAAAGAAAGAAAACAATTATTGCCTCCTCTGGGGTTCGAACCCACGCCCCTCAGTTTCAATACACTTTACAGTGATTCTAGCCTATTTGAATACTTTTCATAGTGGAGATAGTGCATTAGGGGTGTACTACCTTAAGGAAGTCTTCCAGAATTTTAAGAAATGCAGTAATTCGGTCCTTTTAACAGGTAGCTTGAGCAAGACCTCGTCTGCCATCTTTACCTTGTTTCTGCCACCCTATTATATCTACCAGGCATAAACTAGGCATGTAAGTTCTACATATTTTTTTCTTTTTCGTTATTTGAACCTTAAGAGGCATTTGATTATTTCAGGCACAGACAGGCACCAAAGTAGGGCCACTAACCTTCCATTAGCTAGCCTGTCAAGCTCAATAGTTTCCTCACATGAAAGAAAACATTGGCAAAGTTCCTGGCTGAATTTGAACCTACAGAGGTAAGGGGGAAGTGATTTTAAGACAATGACCTTGACCACTCAGCAAGAGATGGCCACAGCCAAAAATACATCAGATTAACATTGATACTAAATCCAGTATAAATTGCTACGTCTATGTCAACAAGTTCTGATCAGAATAATGTTCATGGACGATAAACCCGTAAAAATCTATCAAATATCAAACAAAAGTGGAATAAAATAATTTTGAAGTCAGTTTGCTCAGTGTAAGTTTTAATTGTTCAGGCTTCATAAATATTGTTCAACATTTTTGGTCAAATAAATTAATAAATATATTTCAAGATGACAAGATGGTCCTCAAAATAAAACAGTTGTATAATACAGTACATGTTTTCTGAACTAATATCAAGATCTTTATTATTATTTATTATATATCAATTGTTGCAACACAAAGAACTTGCTAATGTTGTCTCAATTTATTATGATATGTACAAGTTATCAGGAAACTGGAAAAAGAAAATCAACAAATACATAATTATAAAACATTCAGATGTTTCTCCATATATCAAATTGAACAGATTTTTTATTTTTCAAAATAGACTGATGTTTTGTTTTTTTCAAGGCCAGGAATTTTATTCGAATATTGGAAACACTATTGAATATTCGAACATTGAAAAAAGAATATGAATATTCGAAAAAAAAGATTAGTTTTTTTATTGTTTGACGAAATTCATTAAAGTTCAAAACGGCCATTTGCTATGATACAAATGAGATTTAAAAATAACTAACAAAAAAAACTTACTTCTTTGAAAATGTCTACAAAAAGGAATGAAATATAATTTTGTATTTTCAAATTAGTAGAAAGAGAGAATTGAAAAATTAAACTAAAGTCATAGGTTAAAGTGACATTATGCAAGATAACAGGCAAACTTTACATTTTGATATAATTGCTTTCAATTTCTTGTTGTACTTTACATATGAGCCGCATCATGACAAAACCAACATAGTGCGTTTGCGACCAGCATGGATCCAGACCAGCCTGCGCATCCGCGAAGTCTGATCAGGATTCATGCTGTTCATTTACAAACCCTATAACACGTACAGAAACTGATAGCGAACAGCAAGGATCCTAATCAGACTGTCTGGATCCATGCTGGTCGCAAACCCACTATGTTGGTTTTGTTGTGACGCGGCTCCTATGTAAAGTACAACAAGAAATATAATGTAATTTATAAACCATTTGATTCTTAGAAAATTCTGTAAATGTCCTTTGCAATGTATAAGTAACAAGAGTGGAGCAGTGATTATATATTTTATCCTAGACCTTTTTTTTTCATTATCAATTACTGATCAATAAGTATTACAACATACAACTTTTGAAACAAAATAGCTAATTCAGCTTAATTAATGACAGCAGAAAAATGTGCTTAATGTCACTTTATTTAAGAAACCCTTCAGTAATTTTCTTATTAAAAAAAATCAAATAAGCACTTGGTATTGAAAATACTGTTCACGTTTTGCTTGGATTTTTTTTTTAATTGTTAAGTAACATTATCAAAAGTTTAATACATTATTTCAAGTTTTTTTTTTACTTTGGTTTAGTCTTACTTATCATTTTAGAAACTTATGACAGATGAAAACATTGCGCTGTAATATATTTTAAATAAAAATTATAATAATAATAAATATTTGGTTATGTCCGGATTAAGCAGCATGCAAACAAATGTTTGTTCCAAATTAAATTATACTAAAATAGCACAAAAAGTCTAAATATAGCCTTTTAACAATCTCTTCAAGGTGATAAACTTTTAACTTGTGATAGTTATATTTATACTTATATTTATATACATTTCTTTTAGTATTTTACCTTCTAAAACTGATCTTAACTTACATCTCATGATTTTAGCACATCTCTAAATGTATATATAGCACCAATTTATTATCAAACAGAAAGTAAAAATTCAAAATTAACCTAAATATATCAAAATTTGAAACAAAAATTTGTTATTTGGATTCCGTGGATCAAGTTGTGACAAATATTGGATAGACTGGTTGTGTGGCAAATCTTAGATTAATGTCCATTATCCGCGAATGCAAAGAACCCTTCAACCACGAATCTCCCGTGTTCTCCAGTCGACAACAACAGTGGATTATTTCGGCATCATTCAACATAGCAGTGTCAAGTCCGTGATAGAATCGGTTTTGAGGTCCTTCCTTAGTGTTCATTTTTTGGTTCCTAGAGCACTGTTTACAGCATCTACTTTCATCTTCACATGTTCCCTCAGTCCAAGTTCCAGGTGTAAGCCAGTCCATTGCTATAGAAACGTTCCAACAGTTTGGCCAAGAATCAACAAGACAGGGTCCGGATGAACAGAATTCTTTGGTTTCCTCGGGGTTCAAGGTCGTATCTATGGTTTCAGGGTCATTTTGATCGGAGTCGTTACTTGGTTCATATGTAAGTTTGGCACCATAAGCAAAGTTCAGAAATGTGTCTTTTAGAGTAACAAGAGCAAGGAAAGGTTGTAAGAATCCATTAAGCAGTCCATTTTCTTTGACTTGTGACCTTGAGTCATACTTCAGTTCAAGGTCGTCATCAACTTCTGAATCTGCAAGTTGGGCGGCATCCCCATGTGAACCTGTGTTATTATCAATCCATTCTTGCAGACTTTCTTGACCATTCAACATACTGTCAGTCGAGTCTGATCTATTTCTTTCCATGACCTCTGACCTTGGTATCTCAACCAATGACCTTGGATGTGTAACCTCCAGCGAAAGTTCTGGGTACAAGGTCAATGCTGGCAGGACTCTGATGCACAGTGGAAGGATGGCTGAGCCAGAGTTCACCAAGGTCAAGGTCGTTGCTGTTCCCAACATTGTGGATCCAACCATCGTCAGTATACCAGCCAAGTACGCAAGTGAAGTTGCCGAAAATACCTACAATAGGGCAAAGAATACATGAATTAATATTTAAATAGGAAATCAAATGCTTCAGAAGCATTATCTAACAAGCAAATTATACCCAAAAGAAACAAGTTCTTAATAAAGAAAGTGGGAAGTATATTTCTAAAACATTTTCCATTTACAAAATAATTCCTTTATTGTTTTAATCCATCATGAAATCACTCTAGAACAATTCAAAACTGTCATCTATCCTTAACATTTAGCATGTAAGGATGCCTTTTCTTTGTGACTTTGTTTCTTTAAGCTCCATAACACAGTCAAGGCCACTTCTAAATTTTAAGCCTTTTGTTATGTAGAATGGCTGTAAATCTATCTATCTACCTACGTTCAATTTAGTCGAACACCTTCCGGGGACTTAAACTTTGAAATTAAGGCACTTCAGGAATACAGATACCTAGGTAAAACCATTTATTATTATATTTCCAGCTAGATACATGCTATACAATGCCCATAAAATAGATTCCAATTTCTCAAAAGTTTTTACGCACATCCCTTCAAGTTCTGACTTACTGGAGTTTGACTATATAATGAAGCCTGTAATCTTAACCATCCAACAACTAAGCGCACTTCCATATGCACATCATTTGTTTGTTAGTTTGTTTCATTTTACGCCTTTTCCCAACAGTATTTCAGTCACACAGGCGGGTAGTTTCCTAATCATTGTTCCTGGAGAGTTACACCAGTACTAGACTACCTTCCTCCGCGCTAAACTACCAAAGCATCTCCCGGGGATCAAACCCACGCCAGAGAGGTAACTGGATTAGAAGTCATCGACTCTAACCCCTCGACCACGGAGGCGGTGGTTCATATGCACATAAAGATGTGATTGAAAAATAAAATGACTGGGTTACTTACAGTCGAAAGTTCAGTTACAAGGTCACTCCAGTTCATGAATTTCAAATCTTGAGACAGCACCATAAGATCCGTGTAAGAGAACCAGCCCCTCTCTAGTCCTTGTTTTAATGCAATCCTGAATAATGACAATAAACGTTAAAATTATTCAACAGATTTATCACACATAAAGTTGCAAAATACATCTTTAATGAGAAATGGACAACGAATAAGGTACAGTCTTACCGGTCTATAGTAACTTCAAATCAGATTTACAAAATAAAGTCGCTATACACAGAGGGTCTTTATATACAGAGTCAATTATCAGTAATTTAAGTTTCAATACATTTAGGTCTCACCCCCGTTTGGAATTAGACCCAACCCATTGTAGTCTTAAAAGTTTGTTTTTTTCTGTGTATTCTCCGCAAACTGATTTGTTGGCGGAATGATTAAAACTGTACTACCCACCAGCAGTTAATAGTTTTTAAAGTGGTGAATTGAAACAGTGTTACAACAGTACAATGATTTCTAAACAAGAGCTGTTGGTAGGACAGCAACACTCGACTATTCTTAATGCTTGATAGTAAAAAAAAATGCTTGATATAGTTACCTCCTCCTGTTTACAGGTTGGGGTCATGATGGTGAACAAGTGTGCAAAGTTTCAAAGCCATATGTCAATGGACTTTGAAAATATTTGAACTATTACAAAAACTTTAACGTAAATTCTTATCCAAAAAGGGACATAATTCTGTCAAAATGCTTGATAGAGTTACCTCCTCCTGTCTACAGGTTGGGGTTATGATGGTGAACAAGTGTGCAAAGTTTCAAAGCCATATGTCAATGGACTTTGAAAATATTTGAACTATTACAAAAACTTTAACGTAAATTCTAAGTCCAAAAAGGGGCATAATTCTGTCAAAATGCTTGATAGAGTTACCTCCTCTTGTCTACAGGTTGGGGTCATGATGGTGAACAAGTGTGCAAGGTTTCAAAGCTATATGTCAATGGACTTTGAAAATATTTGAACTATTACAAAAACTTTAACGTAAATTCTAAGTCCAAAAAGGGGCATAATTCTGTCAAAATGCTTGATAGAGTTACCTCCTCCTGTCTACAGGTTGGGGTCATGATGGTGAACAAGTGTGCAAAGCTTCAAAGCCATATGTCAATGGACTTTGAAAATATTTGAACTATTACAAAAACTTTAACATAAGTGGTTACGCCAACGCCAACGCGGACGCCGACGCTCGGGGTACTACAATAGCTCTACTTATTCTTATCGAATAGTCAAGCTAAAAAAGTAGATGGCTAACATATTATATTTCAAGCCTAATTTGACTTAGTGTTGATGTTTAAAGTTGAAGACAGTATATAATTCATCAAGAACAGTGGAAACGAGAATTAAGCCTCAAAATGTGACTGATTTACTATAGAACAAAGAATACGAAACATCACCAGGCGCACATATGCATATGAAATGAATATTTTTAGTCTTCTGTGAGGGGACAAACATGTTATTTATAATGTTTAATAATACATTTAGAGCATTAAAAAAACTGATAGTAAAGAAAATAATGTAGAATATGTAATAATTGATGATTAATGTTGCAAAATATAAAGAAATGGTAGTTTCAATACAAGTATTCCATTAAAATACAAAGTCAATGAGGTGTACATGCACTAACTGGCAAAATGCAAAAGAAGCAAGAAATGGTTCAGATATTTGGCCAATCATGGCTTAAGGAGCCTTTAACATTTTCCAAGATGATCATGTATATTAACAACAAAAACATGCCATATTCAATTTTTTAACCAAAAAAAAACAAAACGTATAAAAGAAGCCATCCAGGAAAGTCTTTTACATATTGGTGCTTTAATAATATATTCCTTCATATATATATAAAACAATATGAAAATTCACCTAAATGAACTGTTTATTTTGATCTTTTCATATTTTGTCAATTATATTATATAGAACGTTGACTATAAGTATATAGAATGTTGACCCCAAAAATGCCTGCCACTTTTGGCAAAGGAGGTAAATATTGTAAAAATCATGAAGTATCCTCTCATTTTTAACCCTATTTCTGCTGAATTTGTAGAATAATGACCAATGATTCCATCAAAATATTCATTAACAACTCACCTCTTCTCAACCTTATGTAGCATTTCTTGAAATTCTTCAGGTCTAACAAACAGCTGCCAGTCCTGAAAGCATAAAAACTGGACAGTTATTTCAAATTCTATTTTGATGCTAAGCGTTTGAAGTTTTACATATCTAAACTTTACACACATTATTATTCTTTATCTATAACTCATTTTAGATGTCTCTGTATTAAAAGAGAAATAGAACACATACATAAAACAGTTTTAAAATACCGAGCCAACAGATTGTGGGCCGGGACAAGGAAATGTTCTATTTTTGGTTTAAACATATCTACTTTTAAATCGATTGTGAACAAGTTCTTGCAACATATAATAATCACTTTCCAGTCTGCTTCCTGGAACCAACCAGTACTTGTGTGGCAGACACCTTAACAACTAGGCCACCGCTCCCCTTCTATTTTTAGAGCTTCCTATCCCTCTGTATTATGTGTCTTGTAAAACAGACTGACATATAATCAATTTATGAATAGTTATATCAAAGAAAATTTCTTGGTAAAAGGAAACAGAACATAACCTAACACGATGATATCATTGTGATGTCACGATATGCATCACTTACGATTGCCGAAAGAAAGTCCAATTCCAGTTGGTTAACATCTTCAGTTTCAACGTCACCAGAATTCGCCCATTCGTCATTGAACACTTCTTCATCTACACCTTCATCATATAAAAATTTCGAAGCCATCATCTACAATAAATGAATGAAATACTCATACTGAAATATATTCTTAACGACAATATTTGTTTGCATAATAACTGTACGGAAAGTAGAAAAATATTACTACCATTATTATTGATATTCATAATTGCTGCTATAAATAGAAACTAATAACTGCAAGTAAGAAAGAAATACTTTGATGAAATTTGTTTTCATTATGTGACATGCTCATTTTTTCATTGACAAGTTGAGCTAAACTGACTATATAATCAAAAGATTGACTGTTTAAATGATGACTGACTAAACAGCTGATGTACTGGAAAAAACGTACATGATAAATACAACTCTGTCTAAAATATAAAAAGCTTTCCATACTCTTTTTATAAACTGAATGTTAAAGGTATTTTCCCGACAGATATTAATAGAAATTTCCTTGGACCATGTGAATCATCACCATGATAACTGAGGCTCAACTTTATATTGTTAGACTATAAATCATTAATTTATTACCATAGAAATAAGGAACAGTTCAGAAGAGGAAACTTGTGTCAGATAGTCGGGCTGTTTTTTCTTCAGACGCTTTACATATACCATACCAGCCATTACTGAGGACGGTGAAATACACGCCGACCTGGACGTGGAGGCCGCAAGATAGTTATCTAGCTTTCCCAACTCTCTTGGTGCAGCTTCATTGTAAAAATCAACCAATAAATCTGGAAAAATAAGATATCCAAAATTACTATAGTTCTGAGAATTCTTGCCAATAACCTGTTGGCAATAAATTTCACGCACTACCGTTTTTTCTAAATTCTTTGATACATTTTAATTCATTAATCAGTATCAACTTATGATACTTATCATTTAATACTATAAAGACTGTCAAATCAGTGTATCATACTTACCCTGTCAGTGATTTTCCTACTTATATAACAGACTCCGAAAAAAGGCCTCTTCCCAATTGAAATTTTCTTTAAAATCATGCAGTTTTCCCAAAAATCTTAACTTAAACCAGCTTTTTTACTTCCCAAATCAGCAATTTTAGCAACTATTTTTCCCAAAATCAAGGCCTCTTCCCAATAAAGGGAGAAAAATCAATGCCTTTGTAAATATTCAAAACATAATTTCAACCTGTTAGTAGGTAAGTGTAGCACCGGACAGATTTAATTTCCTTAATGCTGACTTACAAACACTTACCTGAACTTAGTGTTTGAAATTTTTTTGTCCAATAGGATTTTAAATGAATTGTTTCTTTGGTAACTCAGCTTTGAATGCTTCTAACTATTAATCAGTCTAGTAAATTTAGTAAAATAATTTCATAAATAATTTCATACACTAAATCACACCGCTTTTGACTTTTTCAAATGCTTTACTCTATACTTAAATCAAAAATGACAATCGTCAAAAATAAAACACAAACCTACCTGTGACAGGTAAAGAAGGTCTCTCGGTTCCAGGGAGTTTTCCATAGTACAAGGTCTTCCTTAATCTTTCATTGAAGAAATCATTCTCCTGAAAAAGAATAGAAAAAAAACTCAATTTCTGTAAAACAATTGTTGCACAAGCTCATGAATCTGCTAAGTTAGTGTAAACAAATTTATTTCAGTTAGATTGTGTAGAAAGCTATAAGCTTATTGAAACACTCTTGAATCTGTTCGCTCCTTGAACCGACCAGTTCTAAGTATTGTTGGGATTTTATTAATTGGTTAGATAAACCAATATTACCACTGCAACGTGTCCACTTGTGTTCAGTTTTTAAAAGTTTCTGATAGTTGACAAGGGTTTGGCATAACTAGGTTGTGTTTGATTATTCCCCCCACACACATACAGATTTACAGACACTTCACCCAAAGCCATTTTTTGCAGACACTTCACCCCTCCAGACTTCCCGAAATACGTCGGTCCGACAGACATGTCCGATAAATTTTTATCAGGTCCGACAATTTTTTATTCCCGATCGGTCCGACTGTCCGGCTTTTATCCAAGCCGCATGTATAAAAAATGGCGTCGCTAAAGGTGCCAAACCTTGGGAAAACCCAAAATCTACGTCAGAAGAGTGCCCAGAACAGCAATAAAAGGATGAAAAGCATAGACCTGAGACAAAATTTAATGAAAAATGGAAGCAGAACCATGAATCATTGGTGTATGACAGGGAGGAGATGAAAATGCGCTGTACGGATTGTGCCGATTTTTACGGCGAAAAAATAAAAAAAACAAAAAGTGTCTTAGAAATACAAACACAAGTTTTTCTTTGATTTTGATCAATTTTATTTGGTCCGACAGATTTTGTTTCGGTCCGACAGATTTTCATGGTTTGTCAGACCGAATGTCTGACAGTTTTTTTCAACTTTCGAGAAGTCTGCCCCTCTTTTGAAAAAATCTGATTGAGACGACTTCACCCCACATTTTTTAAGCGTTTCACATATATCATGATATATGAAGGGGAGATATGTGAGATCTATGTAATCAAAATTTTAATTTAATTCAAATTGTTCATTTCCACCTCATCACATGTAGAACAAACACTTCACAATCAAAATGAATAAAACTGATAAAAGTACATATATGCCTTTCAATACAGAATTATACTAGACGTGTAAACAAAGCTTACATAGGTAAATATAATCAAAAATCATATTTACATATATAATTATATACAATACACTTAGTCATTAAATACATTAATTGTATTGGGAATGCTGTAAATCTATCATTTTATATTATAGAAAAACTTTTATTTCAATCAAGAGTCATGTTAAATGATATGCACAGGGTTCTCAGGGACGCTTATTTCGGCTTATTACAGCTGGACGCAAATATTTCAGAGCAAGGATTCCACGTATGCTTAATTTTGCCAGGGGACGCATAAAATTACCGATTGTTTACAACCACAAATACACAAATACGTTGGCGCGTGTCAGTCTATAGGTAGGCGGTCCTATGCACATCGACCCGTGAAGCGATTAGCCAATCAGCGATAACGCTTCCGGTCATTATCACGCAATAGAGATCAGACTAATGTATGTACACGCGCTGTAGGTGTAATTACCAGATATAACACAAGGTGATAATTTTATATCTTTGATCAACAGTTGATTGGAAATTAGCAAATTTTGCCGACAAAAGGATAAAATTATCGATTATTTACGCCCCAAGTTTAAAATTACAAATGAGTGTACTTTTGAATGATTGTCGAACATTTTCGGCATTTTCTAGGCACAATTTTGCTTTAGTTTCATTCTTGCAAAAACGTTCTACAAGAGTATGAAGAATTTAAGATATTGTGCCGAAATGCCAAGACAACAAACAAAAATACACATATGCTTTTCTTTGATCCGAAAATTGATCCCGAACATCGGCGATTTCACGTTCGCCAGAAACCCTAAAATTTCGCAAAAATTCTAAGTTTCCAATCCAAACATGTGAATGAATTGTTCTTTTATTATTTAATCAACATTAAATCTTTAAATATCGATCTTCAATTTGCCCCCTTTTGAAGATATTTGCTAAAATAATTGCTGATCGGATAAATCTCTTACACACTGTGTGAAGCTGTACACGATTTTCCTATTCATTCCGCTAAACGCTGCCTATATACATTTACATTTTTTTTACAAATATAAACATTTTGTCTTTAGAGTGGACTTATTTAACCAGAATAAAATTTGATTTGGTACAAATGTGAAAAAAAAAACACAAAAAAACGATTTCCATGAATTGTGTTTATGCATTATAATGAAATAATTTCATAATAAATATTATTTATTTGTTTGCATGTGTGTTTGACTCGTTTTATCTCTTTGTTGTTGTATTTCAAGCGTAAATACCAGGTTATAACGTACATGTCATGACGGTCTCATCTTTCGGACCTGGATAATTTGTTACTTTCGGGTTTTATAACATTAACTAGCGGTTAATTGGGGATCTGTAAATAGTAAATTGTAATAGAAAAATATATTGTGCATTGATTCCATGCAAAAATCCGACGATAGATCTATTACCGCCCGGTGAAAAATTTTAACACAGATAACCGGCGTACCCATAATTTTCGTACCTGAATGTTGCATACCTTGTCTATAATAATATAACAGTGAAAAAAATTATTTTATTTTTTTTTAATATATTGATATTTTATTGTATAGCCCGGGGTTCTATGATATCAAGGTACTTAACGTTTATCGGAAAATATTTAAATATAAATATCATAAATGAATGAGATTTTTCTTCCATCTTATAAATGAACCTTTTCCAGAACTGCTTCTCAAAAAATTATTTCAAAAGAACCAATAAAAATGACATTATTTAGAATATTTTCAATGCCTGCCATTTTGGGTCATTTCAGAGGAGGTTACTACGGTATCAAGGTAATCCCAAAAAAAAAACAAGTATGGAAGGATTGATGGGTCAAAACTTTCAAGTTAAGTTGTGAAAAACTTCCATCGGTTAACTTGCTATAAAATTAAAACTATATGAACAGACTATATGTCAGTATATGTGTTTATAACATATTTTAATTGACTGTGTAAAAATCACTAAGGAAAATGGTAGTCAAATATGAAGGTTTTATAAAATAGTTTTCTTGCCCCAAATACATTCATTATTCACCAAATTAAATTTATTGGCAGATGAAAATGAATCTAGTATGCAAGTTTTACAAATATTAGCATCATCATATGTTGCTTTTACTAGCAGTCACAGAAAATTTAAATACCTTGATATCATAGAACCCTTGATATCATAGGAACCGAGTATAAATAACAAAGTCAAACACATTTTAGGCCAAATCAATGCCACTAGCACCTGTGCGATAAACATGGAGCCAAAACATTGCCGTTCCAAACACTCATTTTTCGCCCTAAATGGTCTATAACACTTACTTCCTCCATCTCTCTCGGACAAATATACGTTCCTTCATGGAACGACTTCTCCGATAAAAACATCAGGTTTAATTTCTATGGTAAAACATGTAAAAGAATTAAAATATTTTGATGAAATTTCAGGAAATACTTCTGGGTTGCGGTTGATTCTTGTCAACGAATTTTAACTCTTAATATTAATCGAACAAATTGTGGAAAGATAATGTATGCTCAAAAGAAACAGGCATAGGTGGGTACCCAATAACGATGTCCTTGAAAGTGCTAAATTGTCAACTTAGACCTAATCATAGAGTAATTAGAGTAATTTCTTTGTTGATTTTTTTAAATCAGTTTGATCTACCATAGAGGAATAAGAAGCTATAGAAAATTGTAAATATAACAGAGTGCCCAATAATATGACTCGCGATTAAAGCTGGATCGGGTTCCTCCCCGGGAAAAAAAGAAATCTGCACGTTAAATGTTGACTTCTGTAACATGGACGAGTTATAATTTCTGCTCCATTTGTTGTCCGTGGGCAAGTGGCAAAAATCATATTTCCAGTTTACCACACCCCTGGCTTTTTCATTAATGGACTGAGAAACGTGCAATTAAAAGAACTACGCACGTTTATTATGGATATGCAACAAGAAAATACAACAAGGATCAACAATGCTAAGTAACATTCAGAGAATGCAGTCCCCACACTGGACTACCACAAAGGCACTCAGTCGGGTAACCAACAAAAAGCAAGAGAGAGCACGAAAGCCGGAACATAAAGTAGTCGTGCAAATAAATGATAAGATTTTAACAGTACAGAAACCACTAAAATTTTAAAGCCGTATAAAACATTTCAAAAGCAAGTGAAATAACACAATTGTATAAAATTGTCAAGGAAAAATCTGTGACTAATAAATATGATCTTCGGTGAAACCTTTAGCAGTTTTATATTTGACTAAAAACGTAAGAATAAGTTTGCAACCAGAAATGCTTGAAGTACAAGTTTGCAACCAAAATGTGCTTGAACAAGATATTTTTTAGCATAAAACCTTTATTTTGAACATGCAAATTAAAACATTAACACAAATTTGACAGAAATATACCTTGTCTTGTTTCAGTGAACTTCAAATCTCAAAGATGTGAATAAATTAGTAGAAAATCCGACTAGAATGGTCACTTGTCAGATCGCAAAGTATGTACATGACCAGTTTATATCTTCAATAACTTCGTCAAATCAGAAGTTAGGAAGCTGAGATCCAAAACCGAGTATGTCTAAAACATTGCCTTAAGTAATAGGCATATTAAAAAAATAACATACAAACCCACTTTCCTGTAGGAAATATGTGCCGGTGTTGTAAATATTCGTAACTCGGGTACCATTTTGTCAAGTTTGCAAAGATTTTTCTTGCTTAAACAAAGTGTGCAACCACTTCACGTGGCAAATATTACAATATTTTTGATTAGTAAAAAAAAGCTGAAAATTTTAATGAAACTTAAAATATGGATAGATGGTAGTATGGAAATTATACACATCATTTTAATATTGACTATAGCTAGGGAGTATATTGAGAGCTGTCATACTTAACAAACGTCGGCAACCTAGTCAAGATTTCTGATTCTAGTTTTTAGGCTTTTTTCACTATAAGTTCTTTATTTCTTAAGGTATTTACATACGTTTCTGGTCATCAACCACATCATATGTGACAAGGTTTAAACTCTAGCACAAACATTATCAGAATTGCCTCCCTTGTACTTACATGATAAAGATGTTGTTTTTTTTTTAAATAACTTCTTTATGTCTTAATATATCTTCTTCAAACTTCATATATGTGTTTCTTATTATCACTTAAATCAGTACGCTAGCAATACTATTTCCAGAATTATGTCCCCCTTGAACTTAGATTTGTTTCGAGAAATTGGTACATTTTACTCCAACTTCTTCATTTAATACTTATAGAATTTACTTCATACTCTCGTATCATAATGATATGACAAGGTTTATAAATCTAGCATCCTTATTTCCAGAATTATCTCCTCCTTAAACATTGATTTTTTTCTTATTCATTCTTTTAACTTTCTTTTACTTCGAATTCAAAATAAACATTCATTATGAACAGCTTCGTTACTAATTGTTCTTAGTTACACTCACACCATGTATGACATCTTGGATCTTTATTTCAAGAATTATCTCCTCTTTAAGAATTTTGCTTTTTGGTAACAGGGATCATCCGATGTATAAAAAATTATCTTTAGAGTGTCCTTCAGTCTGTCTGTTCATAAAAACTGTTTCCTGTGATCACTTTTAAAGAACTTTTCCAACATTTTTTTTTTTTAAAGACAAAAAATTGAAACATTAGTGAATGGCCAATGGCCCTTCAGAATGTTACTAGGGTTCTAACCGGTAGGGGACTTATGGATTGCTTGCAATACTATGATAATTGCTTGTTTAATCTGACTGATAATTAAAAACCTTCATGCACACCGCGAACTTTTATTACACACGTTATTTAATACTCAACTTTACATATTAAGCTATCTATAACACATCTTTATCTTTTTCTTTTTCAAAATCTTGAAAATTGCATTTTATTGTAAATACCTTTTT